>NC_087513.1:91336178-91636178 GCF_963921805.1 Phalacrocorax carbo | reverse complement strand
AATAATTCTATGCCCTTACACAGGTTCTTTCATCCAAGCTTCCACAGGTTTGTGTAAGCAATGCTTCAGTACCCGTGAGTACTCGGCTGCTCATAAGGATGGAGAAATAGGGGCAAAAGTTCTCCAAGGCCAAGGACAAATTATGATTTGGTGTCAAGGTAGGAGAGAACGGCAGACGATAATTTTCTAAATACAGACGGATCAGGTCTGCAGAAGTCTGTAGCTGCTCCTACATTTCTACAACTTAATGGCTTCATAAGAATGAAGGAGAGCAAAAAATGTGCATCTTAGACCTTCTGTTCAACAAAGTTTAAGGGCTGAAAATTGACGTAAATCAGATCCATGGCTAATCTTTGGTGGAACTCTGATATATACAAAAATATACCAATATTTTGTATCAAAGCACAAAGACCGACAAATTTGCCTTTTTTTGAACTCTTTACTGGTGTGAATGGATCTCATCTGAGACTCCACAAATGCTTTTCAGACCACACATACTTTGTGGAAATCTGGGCTGAATGTCGAAGGGATCTGGAAGAAGGTACCCTATAAAGTTCAGTTGTTACAGAAAGTCCCAAATGCCCATTTCATGCTTGCAGATTATTCTCACATTTATGTCCTAAGTTTTAAGCAACTGAAAGCCATAATAAAACTCTGAGCATGCCATATTACCCCAAAGCTTTTCCACGATTCCTGCCAGGGAAGAAATGCTGGATTTTATACTCTTCTACTGTTTACTTCCATGCCACTTCCTAACTGCACACCTGCATCGCTCTCTCTCCCAAGCCAAGAGAGGAACCCACGGTTTCTGCAGTCCAGGCCCTTTGCTCCTTGCTAGCCAAAACTCCATCCTTAATTTACTAGAATATATGCTGTCATGCTTCACTAGATGACTGAAACCGAAGACTGCCAAATTATTTTTGCTGTTTCATTTAGCCGTGCAATGACGCTAATGCTTTATACTACTACCTGCTGAAATAGCAATAAGCGCTGCACTGCAGTTACTGACCCACGCAGGTATACAACTGCCTGTTCGAAGGGTTTGACATTAACACATCCCATTTTCGTTTAGTCTACATTACTGTGCTCCATGTAGCTGCAACAAGGAAGTGTTTCTCTATACATTTCCATTACCTGCTATGCTTTACACTAACAAAAATACTGGATATTATTTATTTGTCTGGCTGACTGACAAAGCCAGGCATCAAAGCATCATTCCGGTGTCACATACTTCAACACTCTAATCTTTCAGAACTTGTAAAGCAATCTCTTACAGCGCTTTGTGGGCTGTGAGATCACCCTGACAAACTGTGATAATGTTGGCAATCTCTGAATGGGTGTTCATTTGCAATCTTACTACAGAGGAATTGCTACGTTTCCAAATTTGAGGGCTTGACATAATCTGTCTCCACAAAGCTATCAGGGTCTGTCATAAGGCTGTCTGTGACCCAGGGATTTTATGGGGTTAATATCTATCCCCAGTGCAACTTCATCGTAAGCAGCAGAATATTACCTAGAGTATGGCTTTATCTATTTGCTTTCTTTCTCTTTATTTAAAATACTGCTTATTTGTTTGGTTTTTTTTTTTTTTTTTATTTAAAGTGCAAATAGCACCTAGTAATAACATCTGAGCCAGGTAGGGGAGATTGCTCCTCCAAACCATGACCAGTTTCATACAGCTTATGCCAAAACGTCTGCTCCCCTCATCACACTTAGTGACTGAGAAACAATGCAAATGTCAGGTCAAGCTACAAAGCTATTGCCATCATCTCTTCCCTTCCGTATGCTCCCAGTACTGGCAGTCTCTGGGCTGCAGTCCACAGGATATCCACAATTATGGCCCAGATTGAGGGAGGGGTAGAAAAACGATGGTACTCTGCCAAGTATGTCAGAACCTGAACTTGATCCATTTTCAAACTGAAGCTGAGGACTGTGGGACAGCACCACGTTCTCTATAATCCAGCTAAAGGAAGGAAAATAAGTTATCATCTTAAAAAAAAAAAAAAGAGCCAGAGTTAGTGCAGACCTAACATAAATAACTATTTTCTATTTGCTTCTGAACCTTATCTTTAACTAAAGAAATATGCTGTCTTGAAGTAGAAGGAAGATTTTTAAAATGCCATAAGACTGTTAAGCACCACAAGAAAAAGTGAGACAGAGGGAGAGTCTGTCTTCATCATATTTATGAGGGCCACAAAACTGCTAGTGAAGTCATTTAATTTTGAAATTACTTAGGAGTCCTTTAGAAAAGCCGGGAACACAGGATGGAAATAGAAAACTAAAAAAAGTGCATCCAGTTTCAAAATGAGATCCCTGCACAACGCCCTTTCCCTGCTATCATCCTCTTCGGCAAACCTACCAGCTCGGCGGTTCCTCACAGTTAACAAAAGATCCTCCCCAAATCCTCCTCAGGGTGTGGGTGAGCCGCTGTCACCCACAGTCAGTGAAAAAACCCATGCCGGGGCACAGGCGCTCCACATCAGCGCAGCACTGGAGGACTAAGCACTGGCTTGGATAGTCTGCTGAACTAATGCTGGGATGTTTTGCCCCCGTTTAGTACATTTTTACACAACAAGTTCCCTACCTTGGATTATTCCATCTAATCAAAGCAAGAATTGTTAAAGATGCACCGTACTTTGTTTTACCCCCATTTAAGCTATTTTCGGCATTTAATTCCCTGTGGAAAAGGAAACTTAGTGTCACTGTCCGACCTCAGGAATAAGCACCTAGCTGCAATGCTGCTGGACAAGTTTTGAATCCAAACAAATTCCAAACTTGTATTTTGGCCTCAAATTACACCAAACTTGCTCCTGCTCTCACTGTTATTAAAACACCTACTGCTTTTACCAGGAGCAGCAATTATCCCTCGTGTCTCTTCAGTCCTTCAGAAAAGTGTGTGCAGCCTTGGAAGCCCAAGGTAAATGTTGTAACACGTGTATTATCTTACTGAAGTCAGTAGGTTGCATGGATATAAAAAACCAAAAGGCTGCATGAAAAGATAGCAAAAGGATCCATCCGTCGGGCTTTAAAAGGTTAAACGGCATCACTAATACAAACACTGCAGATGGGACAGTCCTGAACACAGCAATGAAAACGGTATGTGCTTTTCCTTCCTAAAACTCTCTTCTTGAGAGCCAATGTTTTTATTTTACAGTAAGTTGAGAATTGGTGAGACTTGCATGCTAGTTATTATTTGACTCTTTTCTACATAGATCTACCTTTAAAGAAGAAAAAGTCTAAGAGCCCTGCCTGTCAGCTAGTGCCACTTCAGAAGCTTTTTGCTAACGACAGTTGAATTATAATAATGTTTCTCCTTTTTCATTTACATTTTTTAGTATTTTTAATATTAACAATAAGTCACTATGCAACCAAAGTTTTCTGAAAAAAATTCTGAACAATAAAGAAAAACTATCACTGGTAGATCACTATTTATAGAGGGAAAGAATACAGAAACATATTAAATTTACCATAAACAAGGGGTTTCATACCATGACAGCAACTTTTAATGTAATTCATTTGTCATATAAATTACATCCTTGGGGATATCCCATAAAATTAATCAGGTCAGAGAGAGAAGGAAAACAAATCTAAGACTTCCCAAAATTCCAGCAAACAATAGCTTTTAAACATAGCAGTATCAACAATCTCACTGTAAAGTTCTTCCCTCCTCTTCCCTGATTCTTCTTTCCAGGAGACCAAGATCGTCAGATTGAGAATCATCTTGGCCCACCAAAATCAAGGAAGGCATATAGGTTCAAGTATACAACATTTCTGAAAATGAGTATTTTGCAAGTGGCTCTGTCTTTCCAAACTACAAACTCCCTGGAAAAATCTGAAATATAATTTAGTAAAGACATTCATTGTGTCAATGTGGCTTTTAAGCACAAAGCTGCAATTGCAAAATCTGGGCATGATACATCCATCACACAACACAGAAAAGCAAAGGCGAGGATGGCAGGAGAAAACAATAACAATTCTAGACAAATTTTAATACTGGCCAAACTCATCCTCAAATCAAAACTCTGAAGCTTTGCCTCTTCATTAGCTTCTCTAGAGTTTAGCTAGTTTACCTGAAAAGTAATTTACTCATGCACTTTTCCTGTACCACTCTGGCTTCATTTTGTGCAAGAAACAAGACTTGGCTTTTTTCACTCCTCTCAACACAGCTCACTGAATTGAAGTGTTGATACACATGTACAGATCCAACACATTTTCTGACCCCATTCAGAAGAGAGATCAAATTTTGCTCTTCCTGATGCCCGTGCCACCTTCCAGTGTAGACTTGTATAATAAGAGCAGAATAGGAAGACAACAAAATGCAAGGGACTAACTGAGTTGATGGTGCTTGATCATTAACGACATTAACAGACTGCACTAATGGATAACTCCACAGTACAGATTTCATCTGGATCATGTGAGGACATGAGATCACATTTCTGCCAGGCCTCATATGTGTTAGTGTTAGCAGCAGGGAATAAAAGATATCAGATAAGGCATGGAGCTTGCTGGTAAAAGTCAACACATCAAAATGTATTTTAAAAACTGCATCAGAAGAATGAATTTATAATGGATCCGTGCTTTGCGTTTTGAGGTGACGGAGTTCTCGATCTGGTAGAAAGTTCCCAAAGCTTGATTTACTGCATTGTCAAAATATAGCCTGGGGGGACAATCTGACTTACAGCATCTTTATGACTGGTGATGAAAGAACCTTGCTTGGCTTTTAGATCCCAAGTTTGGCTCAAGATAGTGCAGTAGAGAACAGAACATCTTTTATTTTATGCTGGGAGTTCACAATGTTCCTCTTCAGCACAGAATTAGGTTTTACTGTATAGAATTCTCACACACAGCTCGCTGATGGGTTAGAATTCACACCTTCAGATTTTGGGGATATACTTCACACCCTTCATTGTTACTGCTACTAAAGATATGGATTAGTGTCCTCATGTCATTGTAGCATTTTTAAGAGAAATCTTTAGAAAATTCAGGAAAAAACTGTGTCTTTTACCAGGCCACAGCACGTCTTGTTCAGCCTTGGAAAGGCTTCAGAGTGCAGTAAACACATTAATTGGACATTATATGGACAGGTAAGGGTAGCTCCATTGCTGTGCAGCTTTTACTGTTCCTTGTCATGTTGTTTCAATACCCATTTCGTGTTTTAAGCAGGCATATATACATATCAAAGCATTGCACAACACTGGACAATGCTACAGATCCACAGGAAATAATTGTTTCACAAATGTGAAGCAGTCTGCACAAACACAAATTCCGTGGCCCAAATCTGTTCTAAATTATGCTTATGCAAATCCATGGAAGTCAACTAGTACCACTAGAAAAACAGAACAGATAAGAGCATGTAAAAATATGGCTCTGCTGTACAGCTATCCATGGGCCAAAGCCTGCCAAGCCTGCCATCACTTACATTCTCCTACTTTCCCAGCATGGTTTTACAGGAAATAAGAAAAATAAAGAGTATCTGGGATTTCTAGTTCTCTCATGAACTAGAGGAGGACACATGCCCAAGAACATATGGACTTAAATGTGTCAGCATCCTACATCACTCTTATTTCAAGAATGTTATTAATTTTTGTGGGTGGAGTCCAAAATTTTAATGCCATATTAGCACACAGTGGCTGTTTCTGTAATGCACATGTCACAGGGAGCATATGCTTAGCAGTCCAAGGATAGCATTTTAACTTGATTTCCAATTATTTTCTGAATTGTAATACTCTCAAAAGATGAAGCATTGACACTACTAGCAGGGTATTTCACAACTTTTGTCTTCACAGTTTCATCCGCTCACCTCAGTTCTGACCTCCAGGACATTACGCTATTGCAGATCTGGACTCTCCACACACAGCTGTTTCAACAAATCTCATTTTGCTCTATAATGCACAGCATGTGACTTCAAGATCAGTATTTGCAATGCTGAACCAAGTTACATGAGTGACGTATGCTACTCCAGGCAAAAATCAAGACTAAGGTCAGAAAATACTTTGCCCTGCTAACTTTACCTAAACTTCCATCCAAATCTTCTCAAATGAATGAGCCTCTTTACCATCCTCACAGGTACAGACAGATACTGTGGGTATCAGCCATGCAACCGCTCATACTGGATACAGCAAAAAATGCATTGCCAAAGGCTTTTTGGCTGTGAAGCAACAGGTGGTTTGGCACCAAGATTTCTACCTGTTTGTGGTTTTCATCTTTGGTTTCAAGACAGAAAATCAGATGATACCTTTCACTGCTGCATCTCAAGCAGGCTGCACGGAGAGCAAGGTTTCATTCCAAGCAAATCTCTCTCTCTCTTGCAAAGTTGAGGAAAACTGCCAACCACTGCTGCTCTTGCCATCAACGCAGAGATGTAGATGTTAGGGAAAGGCAAAGGAAAGGCAAAGGAAAGGGAAAGAAGACAAAGGTGAAGAAAAATATAAGTTTTACATAAACAACAAACTGCACATAATGACTACATCTGAGGACAATAAAATAAAAAGTACTGGCTTTAGTATAAAGAAACAAACAAAAACTTGGAACAGCTTAATCTAAGAGGTTTTTTCATTTATTGGATTCAGAGAATTTTTGTCTAAATATAGTTCCAAGGGACACAGTACTTTGAAAACATATGATAAAGGGACAACATTAAAGAAACAAACCTATCATAGCATCAAAATGAGCTACACCATTACTCAGAGAGCAGCCTAAGCCCCTTCAACAAACACCCTGCAGAGCAGCAGAAGCACTTAGAACATATGTTCTTGCCTACAAATAGTCCAGAGTGCAAGAGGTAGGTTTCATTTTTTTGTTTTTTAAATCCTTCTGCATGGGCCTAACTCTGCCTTTGTTGAAGGTACTGCTAACACACATCGAATGCAGTGGGAACCAAATGTGGATAACTGCATACTTTGAAAAATCACACCCAATATGTTCAACTGATGCCATCACTCTCCGAGGACAAGTGTAAGCTATGGAATATGACAAATAATAGAGAGCGGTACTCTAAAGTAAGCTTTTCAGAACCAAGGAAGCTTATTTTGATACTTTTTTACAGATAATCGGGAATGTGCGTCTTCAAAATAGTAGTCAAGAGTAGGTAAAGACTGTCTAGAGATCCTTACTGTGACAGAAGTCTCAATGCCTTTTCATAAAATAAGAGTTCTTCAAAGCAACTCGCAGCAAGAGAACAGCAGTGAAACTAAGCTTCAGATTAAAGTAAGAAAATGAAAGTCAGTGCCTCTCCACAGACATAGACGTAATGAGAATGAGTTCAACACATCTGCTAGTAATCAAAATGGGTCCACACTCACTAGTACACAGAAGAGTGGAATCCTAATATCAGCGAGACTTTGTTTTGCCCCAATAACTGTAAAATCATTCCAGGAAGTTGTACGTACTAATTTACCTACAGAAGATGAGAACTGCATGATTAGATTGTATTAAATCCATCTATACTAATAAAGACTGAGCTGAACAGAAAACAGAACTACCTTATCATGAAGATAAAATCACTGAGGGGGAAAGGGGCCCCAAAATGTTCTATTCCTGAGTTGGAGTTAAAAAAAAAAAAGTTTTTTTCTTCCCCATGAGAAGATGTTTCCATAAGAATTCACCTCTGAGAAAACCAAAATGGAAATTTCTCATCAACTAGCTAGAAAAATGAGAAAAAAAACAGAGTATAGAGCCTTCCAGAACCAGCAGTTGGGAAATACTTGTTTTGACTTTTCTTGGGTAAAACAGTTATTCCCAAGGAAAAAATTTATTTCAAGAAAAAGAGTTTCCACTGAAAAATCATTTCAATGGAAAATGCCTGGCCACGTCTTCAAAGGATAGGACCACTGGTCTTAGCCAGGGGAAGGGGAATGCCAAGGTCAGTGGACTGGGTCTGCCACAGTCCGCTTGCACCACCACGGGCAAACTGCTTCCATTCTCCACGATGCTATTTCTCCTCCAGCCTTTCTGCCTACGTAGACCATCCACACTTCTGGGCAGGGACTGTCTTTCACTGTACGTTATATGCAGCCCACTGTAACACGTGTGTATAATGACTTTCAGCACTGCATGAACAACAGTATTTTTCCCTCCAGTGGCTAGTTCCCAATACCGAGATGAAGAGAAAAACACTACCTATGGCTACAACACACTGCTAATCAAACACTATTGTATACCATGGGAATGGGGGGGGGAATGCCTTTTCATCGTAGAGCTAATCAGAGTTTATACACACAAAATCAGACAACTCTATAGTCCAGTCTTGTGATCTGTGTTCCAAGCTGCCAGAAATAAGGCAGGAAAGAAGCGAGGGGGGGCATCTCCTGTGTTCGTAATGAAAGAAGAGAGATGACTGGACTAAGAGCTGATGAGGTTACAAGGCAACAGCAGTGCCATGAGTTGTTTGGGCTTAAAGCCAGATGTCTTGTATTTCCTTTGATTGTTTCTAAATAATTAATGGTATTAATTTAATCATGTGACACCCCTCCCCCCTTTAGTATTTGGCTCTGTGTACTAACACTAAATATAAAGGAGAAAAATGGGACTGTCTATAGCATACTGAATATTGATGCCGTGTATTTGGACCGCAACAACAGCTGATACTCATATCCGTAAGACTATATATCTACAGCACTCGCACAATGTTTGCACAAAGTAGATCAAGCAGTAGCCTTCATACTCCATCCATAAACCAGCTCAACTATGGCATATGGACACTGCATGTTTGAAGTAGTAAAATAGAGGGTACAGCTCTCTCTCCGCCCACACTAAGATGAACCTGCCACTACTATTTCACGTAACATTTTCTGGCAAACTCCCAGTTTTCAGTCATGCTGGTTTGCTTGAAAGAAACACTCAGAGGAGACTCTGCTTGTCTTGCTGTTCGAACAAACAAAATAATCACGCATCTTGAGCTAACAGTCCAAAGCTTAATGAAGATCATCGAAAAGAGGCTACCCATGTGATGTGAGCATTCCCTTCTGACTTATCCACATAAGCCACTGCTGTTGGCAAAAGGAAATGGATTATGAGGACAATAAGTAACCCTGAGCTCTGGTCTAGACAAACCTTTGCTTGGTACAGTAGCATTCGGCGCACAAAGAAAACAGCAACCACCAGCAGTAAAAATTTAACTTCTCCAAATTTTTCAGCACCAGGGCACTGGCACCAACAGCAGGACCCGTGTTCCCGCACCTCTCTTGTTGAGGCTGCAAGTCTCAGAGGCACTGAGTACTCTCTGGCAATATTCTCAGCATTAGTGTTGAGTACTAGGACTGCGAAATGTAACAGCAGAAACCCTGAACAAATGAAGACTAATGAAGGCAGCTCCCTACTCCCTACATGCATAAGTACTCAGCAAAAAAATGTTTGCCCATTCTCCTACATACAACGGCCTACTCTCAGCTGCCCTAGTCAAGCCTCCAGTCCCACCCATCTTACCTACTCTTTTTTCCTACCAGATTTCCACTTAGCTTGAATCCCATCAGATAGTATTAAATGGGGTAGCTGTGAGGTAAGGGAAGGGAGAAAGAAATCTGACAGCTTGGAGTAGACCCTTGCTTTGTCCAGCAATGCCCCAGACTTCTGGAGGTAAGGACAAAGTGACACAAGGACTTCACAGATGTCAAATTTCAAAAAAATGTGTGCAAAGCTAACCTCATCAAAGAGCACCTGTGGGGAGTCAGAGAGGGCTTGATCAAGTTTTATTTCTTACCTTTTATCCACAGCTCACTATATGGTTGTCACTCTGCAGCTAGACTATTGGATCAAGACTGGCATTAGTGCTTTCTACAGTTACGATCCTTCAGTCAGGAAAGTGAACGCTGAAGAGTTCTCCACTAGAAAGCCTGGTCCTACTCTCTAAGGACTTAGGAGTCAAGACCTAGCAATCCTACAGGCATGTTTCTCCACCACTAACTCACCGAGCCAGTTGGGTTCATAGGAAGAAACCTATTTCATTACAGAAAGATCATACTGGACGTACACCTGAGCCTTTCAACTGGGACTGGGGCAGAGCCCAAAACTGCATCGGCCCTGCACACTGCAGAGAACATCACCTGGAGGGATCACCGTGACTGCCAAATGGCAGGCTGTGGCAATGCAGAGTGAGTGGCAGAGTGCTCTGGGTATCAGAGCCCAGGCTATGGGCTCTTCCGCAAGGAAGGAGCAGAATGAATATCAGACTGACTGTGCTGAGCAGAAAACATCTCATCCTGTCCTGTAAGTCCTTCTCTAGCAAGGTTATAAGGTTGAGTAACATCATTGTTTTCTTTCTCATGGACATACATAAACAGAGAAAACACTAAATAATCCTGGTTAAAACAAGAAGAGGAAGAGTAACAATGCAGAGAAACTTCAAGTGGCTCCTTCAGTTCCTACTAGCTATCTACAAAGAGTGGTAACATCTACACACGCCACATGCACTTCAGGAATATCTGGTGCCGGAGTACCCCCTTGGAAGTTGTTCACAGAAATTGGGCACTACGGTTCTGAACTGGAATGAGAGGAAACCGCTTCAAAACAGGAATGATCACGTAAAAATGACTAAATTGTTTGCAAGGTAGAGACACTGGAAACAACCACCAGTACAGTGGGACAGCATTTGAGTCTCAGCACTTTGTGAACAGCCCCTATGCTTATTTGCTTGTTTTTCAGGATTTTGGGGGATGGTGGTAGAGTGAGAAGACGGCATTCTTCCTGTGGCGACAAGGATCTCTGAGGGTGTCTACATGTCAGACTTTGCTGAGAATGTATCTTTTGTTCCTTCTTCTGCTTTATTTCCCTTTAATGATAGCTTTGCAGTGAATCCCATTTGTGAGTTGCTCAAATAAATGCAAATTTTACCTTGTAAGCAATACCCTCCAAAATACTACTATAACTGAAAATAAAAATGTTAAGAGCTAAAAGGCACTGGGTCTTCCCCAGTGGCCTCATCTCCCCAGTGCACTGGACTGCTTGCTATTATTATATATGGAGTACCAGGCAGGGTACCTGGTATTATAAATATGTACTGTATTAAAATATATAGCCCAAGTCCCCAGGGCCCAACATTCTAATTAGAATTACAGTTGTGCAAATAACTGATTTATTTGGCTAGTTGACCAAACTGAGAACATGGAAAGGAAAAAAAGGCAAAACAAAATACCTAGGTGTTTAACAAAATATGCTAGTTTTCTGTTTGTGTTTGATACATTTCAATTAAAATAGACTTTGTTTCAAAACAAAACCAGAAACCTTGTTCAGAAATATCAAAACAAAACCTTTCAGCTTTCCAAAACATTTCTTTTAAATTTTTCCTCAGGGTTTGGTTTTGGTTTTTTTTTTTTCCTCCATAGTTTTGGCTAGCTTGTATCTGAGGCAAGCATTTTTCAGCAAATAAAACATTCAACAGGTACCCAGATCTCAACTTAAGGGCTGAACTGTGACTTGACAAGTTCTTGCCTTAAAGGAAGAGCAGGGAAGCAGGGGATTTGTGTTCTCGGTTCAGCCCCGTCTTTGCATCCAAGGTGAGTTGTTATTTCATTTCTTTACAGTTGTCTCTCTGGCCATACTTTGCCTCTGCAGTCTTGAAGCTCGCTGGGCTTAGATGCACCTCCTATGGCGTCTCTGTACAGTGCCTAACACAATGGATTGCTCACCTCAGCTGGGGCCTATATGATTTACTATAATATAAATAACTGCAGTCAAATCTCTTTTTAATGCCATTAGTTTCACTTGCATATATTTAGCGGCCCATCATGGGAACATCAGTTTCTTTTTTAATTAATTACTTATTAATAGAGATAAAATATGAACGGACAACAAGTCTAGATTTTAACTGCTTCATCAATTTCGGTACTCAAAGAAAGCATCTCATTTACAGCTACCAGGAACCAAGGGGGACATGTACTGAATCAAGCCTGAAACCTGAGATCCCCTCAGCACTTTTGTACCCGCATTATTTGGGGACAATCCTCTCATCCCTCCAGGGCAGGAAAGACAGCTGGTTTGAAAGAGCTGCTTAGTGGAAAGCCTCACGGGCAACTCCCAAATTCTCTGTGCAGGGCTTTAGCCACAAAATTGTCACCGTTAGGAATGGGAAATACAAGTTCAATGTCTGCAAAGAGGTGGAAACTGCCTGTGAGGCTGAAGGGAAGAAGTGTGCCTGCCTCTTTTTTGGAGAGGCCTTGCATCTCGCAAGGCCAACTTGCTTAATCAAAAGACGACTTCAGAACTTGTTAGAAAATAAACAACACAAAAATAGAAATGAATGCAACGTTACGAACTCTTCAACTTTGACATGCAGCACTCGGGGCTGGGGGAGGGGAGGTTTCTCAGAGCACACATGGCTGTCACTGACAATAAAGTCAGTCACGTTTTTAAAACACTGGGGACATAGCTGCAAATGCGCCCTATTACGTCTTGAGATGTACTCCCCGGGTACAAAAGGTGCGTGGGTTACTGTAAGCTCGTGTGTTACTTTGCTGAGACCATAAAAGGCAGCACAAAGCACAGGCTGAGAAAGAGCAATTATAGAGTATTCGGGGGTGATCATTCCTACTGAATGGGCCTGGGTGCCTCAGGTATCCTGGAGCGCCACCGTAACTTTAACCCCACCCTATTTTCCTCCAACCTTGGTGCTGCTGCTCAGTTTTAGGAGACACCACAGCCATTCCATAGCCTCTGGGGCTGTACCTAACCCCCAGCCTTCTGCTAGGAACATAGAATCATAGAATCGTTAAGGTTGGAAAAGACCCTTAAGGTCATCGAGACCAACCGCTAACCAGAGGCGTACAGACCTCACCGGTTGCTGCCAAGGGCATCATTTGCATTCGGCCATTCCCCTCTGCATATGAGTGCCCCCATGCCGTGCTAAAGGAGCAATTATTATAATTAAAAAGAAATCCTCCTCCCTGTCCATTGTCTGTACTTATTGGCCATTGCTGCCATCTAGCCAGGCACATCTCCGATATTCACAGAAGCCTCCAGCCTGTTTATTTTCCCTTTGCTGCTTGGTCTGAAGCAGAGAAAAATGCATCCCTTGTTACTCACTGCCTCTGCTGAGACATTTGTAAACTTTCACAGGGTTTTTCTTTTTTTCTAACAGGTGACAAAACACTGTATAACTGCAGGTGCGCTGGGGACACAAACAGGAAAATGGAGATCAGATGCAGCTGTAGTTGGAGAAAGGGAAAAATCAAGATAAAGACAGCAGGTAAAGGAGTGCTAAAAAGAGCAAAGAAATGATTGAGAAGGGGTAGTTAGCTACTTTTGTTGCTGAGTTGCTCTTGCAAGGTAGGTCTAGCAGGATAATTTTGTCTATTTTGTTATCATGCCAGATTTTGGCAGGTGTTACCAGGGGAAGGTTGGAAGTTTACTGAAAAAAAAAAGTCCCTGGATGTTACTGGAAAAGGATTAAGAGGTTGTTGACTCATGCTAGCACTGAAGGATGTGCTGGAGGTCAGAGCTGAGGGGCGCTGGCTGGTGTTACTGGACTTGTGAAGTAGGAATGATAAGGAAGTGGTTTCAGAGAGCTTCTGAGTTCAGCTATATTCTTCTAAGAATTTGTTCCCAAAATTTGGTTGGGAAAATGTTCCTAATCGAGGGCTCACTCTGCACCCATCCCTTTATCTCCTTTTGGGATATACCACATGAAATAGAATGAAAAAAGAATATTCTAAGGAGACTTAGAAATGGAAACATTCAGATGGAGTTTCATGGCCTGCCTTCTGTCTACAATTCAGCTCTAAAAAGCCAATCTAAACTTCCAGACACTGTGGCCATTCACTCCTCTAGACAACCTGGTTTTAGAGCCATAGATCCAGCAACATAAGCAGCTAGAGGTGAAGCACAACGAGTAAACAGAAAATAAACATGATGACATTATAAAAGACACTGATTGCTCCCTGGCTGTAACATTTCAACCGGACAAAAGCGGGGTGGAGGACAGCAATAAATGTCTGTGAATCCAAATTTCTGATACTGTACTTCCTATTCCGCAAGAGGAAAGAATTTGCATTTTGCTTCCCTGATTTTTTTCTGCACTGAAAAGGGAGGTTTCATGGGTAATCTAGAGTAATATTCAGCTGTGAATCCAATTTATGCAGTGGGATAGGATTAAGAAAGGAACAGAAGGTCTGGATTCTGAACCTGCTCTAACAGTTTTGATTTGAATACAACCCAAGTCTTGAAATGGCTTGTTTTCCACTTCTGGTTTGGAGCTGGTTGAAATATTGCCACAGTAGCACTTCCTGTAAAATTTTGTCCAAGATTCTCATTATTTGGAACTAAACTCTAAAGATTTTGGCACCGTGAAATCCAAACAAAACTCTGTTCCTGACTCAACTGGCCCAGGAGTCAACTCAAGCTTAATCTGGTTCTGGGTCCAAATCCAGCTCCAGTCCATTTTCATTGTTATATAGATTATGCCATAATACCACCTCTAGCCTCAGGATTTATGATGCCTCCTTGCAGGATGCATATTTGTGTGTAAATACATAAATCACATCAGATAAACAAAGAAGACATGCCAGAAAACAGGAGGGGAGGGAAGAGGAGAGATACCTACCAAGCAGTTTGTCTCTAAAGTGTTGCCAGTTGTGAAAGGACTTGACGTGCTAATATCCGCTCATTCAGACTCTTACAGACATGCTAAGAGCGTGACGGCTGGCAGGCAGTGCATTTAAGTGCTGTTACTGAGGCCCCCAAATATTGACAGAGTGCCAGACTCTGAGAAACTATTGATGTATGCAGCCGGCCGCTGCTCCAGACACCTCTCAGACAGAGTCTTTAAATGTCACAGATTAATGAATTTTCATGAAACGGAGAATGAGAGAAAGAATTAAAAAAAAAAATCCTACAGCACCAACATGAAAGCATCTTTTATCCCTACACAAAATTCTGCCCTCAAGCCTCAAGAATCCTAATAGATTATAACAGATTGTAAGTTGGCAGGAAATATGGGGTAGAGGAGGTTAGACCCTCTCGACCATGCAGAGCATCCTCAAACAAAGCCAATATGCAAGACGATAATTTTTACAAAAAACAATGAGGATCAAGGGCCACTCAGATCTCAGTTTCATTTTAACCAAACCCATGAGTTACAAGGCTTAAGGGGTAGAATTGGTTAAACGTTTTTTTTTTCCTGAGGTACAAATGGGGCCAAACTGCGAAGTTCAGGTGTTGACTCTGAATGACCCTAACTTTAGAGCCATTCAGATAGACAGCTGTACTTGGACCCTCTCATAGTATTTGATGTTGTGCTTGATCTTATCCAAGAAATTGCCAAAGTTATGATATAACATTTTTATGCCATCAGATAAACCAAGTATGCTGATTATTTCTCTTTTTTCATTTATATCAGTGAACTCAAATATGTATGAAAGAACTTCAAATATCATTAAAATGTAATAATGCAAAATGCAGTTGGAGCGTAAATGACAAATCTATGCATAAGACATCACTTAAAGAGGAAGGAAGTGAAAGGATGATGTAGATGATGTATGCAGAGGTAAAAATGGGCTATTTATACCCAACTGTGTAAAAATACGGCTTCAGTGAGTCCCTCTGCACACAGCCACTTGGAAGCAGGGCTCCAGAAGCCATTTGCTCCCTTGTTCCCAGAGGCACAGGCACTGATTCCTGCAAGGCTCAACTGCCGCCACCACTCCTGGGCTGTCCCACAGGATCTCTCTTCAATGCAATGACACTGACCAGAGCGAGCACCAACACGACCAACTCCTAGCTGACAGAGAAAGGGAGGCTGCCATCACCAAGATGGTCAGGCCTGCTGCAGAAATATTCTGGAGAAGCTGAGAGCATCCTGAGAAGCAAATGTTCTCCTAAGTTCTCTCTGTCTCTGTCCACATGAGGCTTTGCTGACCATAGCAGCTATTACGTCTCACTGTAAGAACAGGGACTAGCATGAGCCATGTTCAAGAGGAGCTTGTTTTCACATCATCTTGTCAGTCATGTTATTTTTGACTACTTTTGCCAAAGGAAAAAAAAAGAATCAAAAATGAAGCTACCTTTCTGACTGGAAACAACTGGAAACAAGTGCAAGGAGCCTGACGCTAAGCTCCAGCTCATGATGACATAGAAGTCTTTGGTTTTCAAAAGCCAACACACTTCTGTAAGTTGGCACATGCAGCGATCAACTGTATCATGACCTATGACAGCAAGCAATTTGTGTTATCTACTCTTGTCCCCACCCAAAGCATGTCTTCCCTACCACCACACATCCCATGTCTGCCAGAGTTGCAGCAGGGTCTCCAACACTGTTATTGATTACCCATAGCTCTACAAATGATCTGGATGAAGTAGCAAGTAGCCATCCTCTGCTGACAGCCAGAGAGAAGTGAGAGCACACGTGTGTGCAAGAGTGGATGACACAAATGACTGATTAAGTACACGAGAAGACAAAATGTCAAAGCCTTTCTATTCTGAGAACAATCTCTACACAAACAAATAAAAAAATCAATATAGATTTTCACACAGGGAACTATTTTACACATCATTGCAAACATACTTTAAAACACTCAGTATTTTTCTTTAGGATTTTTAAAGAGCCTGTCTAATGTTACTGTCCCTTCTGGCCTGCTGTTTCTCTTCACATGCTCCTTTTCCTTTCTCCCCCTCTCTCTCTTTTAAAAAAATAGTAACCCAGGAGCTATCGTAAAACACTAACCTAGCGATTCATTCAGTCCAGGAGCACACCTTCAGCAAAGGCCAGCACTGATTGTATTGAAGGAAGATGTGAAAAATCCTCAGTGTTCTCCTTCTACAAAAGCTCCTATACCTCAGTAGAGATCAGCTTCAGTCTAACGATGATCCCTGAAGCACACAGATAAGCGCAGGTGCCCAAGCTATGAAGCTGTCCCTCACAATGGCTGATGATCTGGACTCTGCAATACCAACATGACAGTGTCCCTTTGGGTCACTTCATGTCCTGAGTACATGCTAGGGCAAGGCAGGCTCATCGCAGAGCCCGCCTCACACCTTCTCTCCCCAGGAGCATGGTGTGTATCACGGGGCAATGCAAGCACCATCTCCTCTAAGACCACCTCACACAGCAGCCAGTAACAAAACCTTCTTGGGAGAATGTCTCTTTTCTGGGGGAACAGAAAAAGGAATCTAAAATTTCTGAAATGTAGCAAAACTCTAAGTGAACATGTTGGGAAGGGAGGAGGCTGGGCAATTTTCTAACTCACTGCAGGGCTAGGACACTTTTTTATTTTCTCAAGGAGCCTTTGCATTTTAACTAAATGAAGGGACTGAGTTAGAAGACACTACAAAGTCTTATGACTTGTCCAAAGTTATGCAACAGCCTTCTCTCCCCATCATCTTTTGCAAATATTCGGATAGCTAAACCTTGTCCCTGTTCTCTTTGCATGCCAGCGTTACAACAGCCATTTCAGTTCCATAAATTCTGCACCATCTCCAAGACCAGGATAACAGAGATGGGCAAAATTTGACGAACTAAAAGTATTAACGGTTACACAAAATTTATCATAGAACAGAACACACAAAATACCAATTGCAAGGGAATGAATAAGAACAAAGGTGTTACAGAATTAAAATGGTTAGGTCTGAAAAGAACCTTGGAAGTTCCTGAGTTCAACCTCCTTCACCTGCTTTAGGACAGTAGAAGAAGCCGCCTCCTTTGTCCCTGTGATTTTCGCTACATACTTTCCATCAATTAATTTCTTGTGGTCATTTCTGATTACTGTTGCCTAACTTCCATCTTTTTCTTTCCTCCCCTCCGTATGCATGTGTGTGCATACATCACAGATCACAATCAGATTGCACACCCCCCTGCGTGTTAAAAGTCCCACTTCTGCTGACTTACTGCACTCTTAATCAAAAGGGCAGGAGGAAGCCGCCAGGATTCATTCTTCCCCCTATCTCCTTCTCTCTCCCTTTTTTCAAATGGCACAAATGTCAAACTTTCTAAAAGGATGTTTGGCATAGCTGAGTTCACTCATGTAACGTACAAAGTCGGTATGATCAAAAGGTTGCAGGGCTGCCCACTGCTGAAGAGGAGGGAAAAAAAAGAAAGGAAATGGGGATCTCTTCTGAAGTGTGAAAGAACGCGTGAGCCAACTGTTGCCACTGGAAACACCATGTCTATTAGCAGCAGCGGTGGGTCTGAAACACGGAAATCTAGGTCCGATTCCAGCTCGTCCGAAATCCAGTGCTGTTCTGATCTGATTTTCCTCCCTTTAAGAAACAAGTAGAGACACAGCTGTGGAACTGAAGACTTATTCTCTGTGCTTTGCATCATTATATGGAAAATGGAGTATCTAAGTGGAAAAAATAACAGTTGTTTTTGCAGTTAAAGTTGTTGAAACTAATCAGAAAGAACACAGATTCACACATCAAAAATACACGGTCTCTCTGGTGTTTTTATACTGCTACTTCTCACCACTGTGTCTTCATTCTTATTCTACCCACTGCTGAAAGGAGGACAGATTATTCCTCCCTTCTACATAGCTAAGATTGTTCATGTGGCAACTGGTTTGCAATTGTAGGGCACTTCATGACTGCTAAACTGCACGCTCGCACCTTCCTCTAAATTTCTGATGCAATGCTTCTGCTTTTATTCAGCCATCCTACCTGCTCCACTTTGCTGAGTCCTTGTGAAAATGTTCACATCTTCTTACCCAACATCAACATTAAAAAACGCCCCAGCTATGCCACTGGCTCCTGCAAAACGCCTGTACTCTGTCTCAGTGGCCTAAAAATTGGTGGTCAGAATACTCAGCCTGAAGAATCTCTCCTTGAGCTGAGACGGAGTTTCCCTGCCAGAAGATAACCCCAAAATGTAGATGGAAAAGCTCCTCGTCAATATCCATTTAATAGAAAAATCTTAATTATAGATAGCTTTCAGTCCCAGAACAGTAGACGGGAACTTGAGATTAATTCCCCCTCTGACAAAGTATGTGAACAATAATCAGAATTTGTAATCAATACCCAGAGGAGAGAGCATCCAAATTGTAACAGGGATTTGGGATTCATTCCCAGAGGGCGTAATGTATGATTTGGAACAGGTAGACTGGGATTAATTTTTGATTATGAAATATTTGAACAGCAATTTTCAAGTTTTAATGAAGAGAGGATGTGGACACCACAATTAATATAATTTCTGAGTCTCTTCATCATATTTCAGGACACAGATGACAGATCACAAACAGCTGTTCGGGTCGTACACAAGTTAATATGGGAGTGCCACCTAAAGGAAAGTGCACTAAGATAGGACTCTGGGGAGAGGCAGGCAAAGACCAGAGTTGCACTTTCCCCATTTCTAATAAAACTTGCTTATTGAAAATTCTGCATTCGAAGTAATTATTCTGTGTTTGCTGACTTTACACGGATAATCGTAAGTCAGAAACATTGGTATGGAAACATGGCTTTTCTCTTACACAGGGAAAAAAAATTAAAGGTGTTCAAAGGAGAAATAATTCTTGCTCTGAAGGAAAATTTCAAAATAGGAGCGGGCAAGGCAAAATATATAGAATCTCAGCACATCCTGAGGGGGGAATACAATGCAAGTTTTAAAGTTCCTTGGAATATAATAAGACGGCTAATTATTTGCCTAGAATAAAGATAACAAGTGAACTGTGAATCTTACCCTTTTCTGTTAGTTTCTACAAAATAATTTGCTTTATGTTTTCCTTACAGGCCAATAAGAAATTGTAATAGTTACGAGCTGCATCTGTAGCCATTTAAGACACGGGAAATTTCCTCTATTGAATATTTTGCCATTTATGAGTTAATCTAACACACTGATGTTTCAGGGTGCAGGTTGATTGTCACATGGGTCAGAAAACCTGGCCTCCAAGTCCAGCATTCAGTATTGCTCAGTTGGGGTAGATGCACCATCCAGAAGGAAAACGTCTTGTCCTGAAACAACTGCTAGGAGTCACTTCAGAATTAGGACTAAAGATGAGTTGAACCAAAAGCCTCTTTTGGCTCAACAAATATTTTATTCCTAATTTATCTTTCCAACCTTGTAAAATATTTTAAAAGGTGCTCTGAATTTCTGAAATTGAGGATTTAACTCTTCTGTTTTACTCCTGCTGCATAAAACTTTTGGGTCTTTCACTGAAAAGAGACAAGCCAGCTGGGGTTCCCTGTGGGGCCACCCTTCTCTCGTAAAACCTCAGACCCACATCTACCCAAGGATCATTTTCTAAGCCTCCAAAATTATATATAAGTATGCTGTCTTGCCAGACCCTATTAATCATAAACTTCTCGTTTCATTTCAGTATTAAACTCATCTTGTTCAAATCTCTAATTTTCCACACTGACAGAGGAGTTCTCTATACATCATTCAGCTCTATTTCCTAGATACGTTCAGAATTACAAAATTCATTCAAGCCCATCTGATCTCTTCTCACTAAACCTTCTGCCTTCCACTGACTGACAGAGAAGAATTAGCCTTCCTCCTGTCAAGCATACGTCTTTTCCCCACAAAAGTATGTGAAAACACATCCAGATACAGCCAATGACTCAGCTTGCCCTTGTACTTGTGTCTTTACTCTACAGAGCAGTCAATTTTATGGAGCAGCAAGTCCCACTGATATAATATCAGACAGACTACTAATATTTCTAAAGTAAAAACAGCTGTAGCACTCCCTACACGGCAGGGTACCACACGCTGAAAGCAGCAATACGGATGAAGTGGTACCATCGGCACCCCTCGTTCTAGTGGAGGCAGGAAGTCTCACAATGAAGTCATGCTACAGAGCGACACTGCTGAGCCTGATACATCACAGGTCATTTTAAGTCATTAAAAAGTAAAAATTGCCAACCACAATTATCCTCAGTGATCCTATTTAATATTAAACCCAGATGCAGATCTCAGGGTTGGGAAGAAAGAGCGTGTCAGATATTCTCTGTTCTTTCCCTGCTGCAGCAATGTCATCCATCTCATTTCTAACCCAGCACCACGGCGTCTCTCCAGTTTTACAAAGACTGCAGCGCTATGCCAGCAAAACAAACGATGGTACTGCTGGAACAAACAGGAGACAGGACCAAAAGAGCACTCAAGCCTCTCCTTGTGCTTTTTGGTGAGCCAGGCATTCAGGAGAAACGATGATGCTCCCCCAGAACATATGTGCCACAAGAAGCTTGGTGGTACGCAGCTGGGAACAGCCCCTTTTCTCACCTAGGGCCAGGTATTGTTGCTCTAAGAGGCACGCAGCAGGCTCCCAAGCAGCAAGCTTCACCCCCACAACACGACTCGGGGACCTGCAGAGGCCTCCGCTCCCACACCCACATACAGGCTACACCAGCTCTGCTGGCAAGTTAATCAAAGCAGCTATGGCAGGGGACTTAAGAGTCAGACAGACCCCATCAGGGCATGGTGTTAGTCACCTCACCAATTTCTGCCTCAGTATCCCCAAGTGTGAATTAGTTTTTGGCACCTACAAGTTAAGACGTCTGTAGCTTTAGAAGCACTGTATGTTAGATAGACAGATCGATATTTCATTTTAAAGAACACTATTCTACTACACTTTTGCTGATTTGAAAGAAAACAGACTGTTGCAGTTTTGGTTTTTTTTTTTTTGACTAAAAACCTGTAGAAGAAATTAAGTTACAGTCTTTTACAACCAGAATCTGGAAGGGCGTCCCATTGTAATATTTTCAAAGAGAAGTTGTGCATGCAGTATGTATGTGCATATGGTGTTTATGAATTGTTTTTTAACTTTAGATATTTTATTCATTTTTCCACATGGTACAAGTAGAACACACATCTTTGTTGGACAGACACCAATACAGTAACATAGCTTTAGATTTCAGGCACTGAAGATTCAGTGGGACAAAAGGCTACCCTATCTGCATGCCAGGACACCACATCCTGAAATTAGGACGCATGCCATCAGGCAGTCAATATCTCACCAAAGATACTCAGCCCTCGATACGTTCAGTTACACTAAATTAAGGAAACTAACCACTTTCAGTTATTCCGTACAGAGATAAGGACCATGAGAACTCTGTGTCTTGGCATACAACATCCTATTTTGATTTCACTGTATTATGGGATCTGCTGTTATCCACAGTTTGTGGACTTCATTTTTTTTTCTCACTTGCAGTATGCACACAGCCAGCATAGCAGCTTCAGTCACAGTGAGGTTCAAAAGTCCGCAAAGCAGAGGGACGGAAGCGGGTATGGAATGGCACAAAAGGACCTGGGTGCAGCTTCTGAGGACAGAAGCAGAAAGGGCAGGGACTCTACCTGTACCTGCATCCCTAGTCCCCACAGTCAGCAACACGGAGTTCAAAATTTACTTCTCCTGTTTATGCTGTGTGCGTGTGTGTAAGCTGCTCTCACAGATTCGTGGAGAATACTGAATGCATATTCTCTAGCGTAACTGCCTATCCAGACTAAGAAGTGTAGTTTATTGCTCAAAGTCAGATGAAATACAAGCGTGAACAGCTTACCTTCAGACCAGAGAAGTCTGCCCTGCTACTGCAGACTGCCATGTCTAATAACTATATAAACCTTGTTTATTTAATTTCAAAGCTGCTATTTCATTTAAGCCATACCATGGTCTCAGGAATCACAGAACGGTGGCATTTAAGAGGGAGAGGCGACGACTTAATTGATTTTCCAGGAAAAAGCTAGCTCCAGAAGCAAAATAAAGTTCCCTTTATAAAGAAGGGAAATACTAATAATATAACTGAGTGCTTTTTATAATTTAACACGGTGAACCATCATTCTGTTAAATGAAATATAAGAATGGACAAACTAGTTCAGAGAGAATAAATAAATATTAATTCTGTTCCCACTGGTAATTTCACACCTATCTTGCACCCCAAGGTCTCAGAAACAGAGTACAAAAAATACTACTTTCCCACTACCTGGAAAAAAAATGAGGATAAAAGAAACAAAGATTAACATTTACATGAACTTGAGATGCTTCAGTTTTCAGATAGTCAAATTAAAATGCCTGCACTGGGTCTCTGCAGCATGCAAAACTAATGATTCTTGTCCATTGTCCTACTGAAAGCCTGTTCCTGTGCCTGGCTTAAATTTGAGGTTTCTTGACAAGCTCTAATGAATGGTTAACCTCGCTTTCCTGATAAAAAGCAAATGGTCCCTAACTTCACTCTTTTCTTTGAACAAGCCCGTGAGTCAATGTGACTGCTGCTCTGTGCATTACTTAAACGTTAAAATAAAAAAGGGGGAATTTTTTTCCACTCAGGTGTGGCAGGTCCCACTGTGGGGAAGTTTGGCTCCACTCTCCCAGGCACGGACCCGGGGCAGCGCCGAGCCCTCTCCCATTCTCCCATTCCCTCTCCCGCTCTCCCAGCAGTGGGGCAGTCCTGGGGCTGCAGGGAGCGATTTCAGCAAGGCACGGTATAAATAGGAGATGTGCTGTAGCCTTGTGGATCGCAGGTGGCAGGGTGCATTTATCTTCACATGTGCCAGGATGTGGATATCTACAGCTTACGAGTGGGAAAGGTCAGGTATGTCAGCTATGATGGCAACAAACAGCCTCACTAGCGAGCACGGGCATATTCACCTTTCGCTGCTCACAGCTGGTGGACGCCTCCTGAGCTGGAGCAGAGCAGCAGCCCATGAGCACCGGCTACCTCTGGGCATAGTCCCGCCTTGGCTTGGGGCTTCCGCTCCTTCCCCTGCCTGTTGGGAAGGCACCACCGACAGCAAGGGTGGTGGGTAACGCCGGTATTTGGGAACCGCTCTCTTCTGAAGCCACCAAAGAGATTTATTATTTATAGGCGGAGGCATGAAAACATGAAGTACATACGTGGGGGCCTGTGGGGGGAGGGCCAGTTACTGCCAGGCAGTAATTTCAGTCTGAAGTTCCTATGACTTAAATAGCCACTTGAGCTCTGCTCTCACAGTTTACGATGTCAATAGAACCCCTAAATGAAATTACAGCCTTCTGATACGCAGCGGGGTAGCTTTTCTTCACCGTGTAATATACACGGCCGGGAGAAATTGCACGATACGCAGAGTTTCACTAAAGCAGAGTTTATCATAAGAATGTTCCCGCTAAAATATGATTAGGCTTCTTGTTTGCCGGATAACACATCTAATGAATCAGGGTGTGCGTGATAGCCATGTTTTGTGAATGCAGACATATACCCTGAGGTGAACTGGGCACTCCACCGCCTCAAAGCACCAGCTATTTCATTTCCACCATAATTTGCACCTGCTTTGTTTTGCCAGCAGCACAGACCCATGCTAGCTCTGGAACTCGCCTCGGTTCCAGGAACTCAAAGCATGCACAGAGGAAAAAACAAACAAGGCAGCGACGGGGGGATCTACGTGCTGTATTTACAGGGCTTTTTTTAAGCATGCCTGAGCCTGGCTAAATCTGATCAAGTTTTCCTTTCTGGTAGCCCTGTGAGGGCAGGAAAAAATACTTCCCTTTTACAGGTGGGCAAGTGAGCCATAGAGGTACAGATCACATAGCGATGGATCTGGGATACGGATTCAGGTCTCCTAAAGCTTATTCCATCTCCCTCCATTCTCATTACGTTATTCATCCATCCATCCCCCTTCCCAGCTCAACAGAGATAAAAACCTTCATTTTACCATTCATGCACCTTGCTATTTTTTATCTTTTAGCTGAGGACGTGAGTTAATTGTTCAAATGTTCCACGTCACAACACAACCCTGCAGCTGACAATTCGTGATCTGTCGTTAGTGGCTGCTTTACCTCAGAAACTTGTAGGTCTCTCTAACTTTCGTAACTTTCCCCGTCATATGACTTAATTCAGAATCAAGTTTTACTGTCTTTTCTAATTTGCAGGAATGGATATTAGCGATCTTTCAAAGTTGCAACCCTGGAAAACAAGCTATTGTTCACCTTCTAGAAAAGACAGGCTTAGAATACAAAATAAGAAAAAAATTAGCATACCTTAAAACGGGCCATCTACTCAAAACCAGGCAGTTGCTTTTATGTACTTTTACTGCAAAAAATTGTCTCTGGATATAGCTTAAGTTCTTGTACTTCTGAAGTGTCCCAGTACCTCTGAATCTGCGTATCTTTATCATTACATCCTTTTCTGTGCTTTGTTCTTGTCTGATGCAGTTAACAGTCACAGAACAACAAGCGTATCACATCAAACAAAATTGTTGTGCAGAAAACAGTGGTTTTGATTCTACTACATAAATATATGTTCTCTTCCCCAAAAGTATAAACTGGCGGTTTGAACACGGGCAGAAGACTACCATTTTCTCTTTGCTTGTGTCAGGCAAGAGATGAATACTCTTCCCACTTTATCTGTGGGTAAAACAGGGAGGTTGAATGCAGCAAAATGTGTAAAGCACTTCGAGATTACCACTTGGAAAGGATGATGTAACTAAAATGGCTACTGCTAGAAGCAAACAGTGCATCTATAAAAAATGACCGTATGTATTCATTTCCATTTTTAAAGCAACTATGGTAAACTATTACACAGTAGACTAAGAAGCTACTACTAATGAGACAGTTTATCATCTTACCATCCCAGAGTGTTTAAACAGACCGTTAAAATATGATTTGAAATTGCAGATTTTCAGCCTAATGATTTTAGACCATAGACAAACCATTATAACCTTGGACTACGTTCAATAAGCAGCTTATACCATAGTAAGAAAGACCGCCGATTTTCTCCACATTGCTGTACATAAAACACCAGCAAAGACAAGTTCCCTTACTACTGCAGAGACTTGCAGAATAAATACATTAATTAAATAATTTAAACATCGAGAGGTTTAGAGCAACACCGAGACTCTTAAAAAAGAGAACAAACATTGTTTTGCCTTCTTGGTGAAAGTTGCCAGAGTGACAGCCCTTGACTTCAATATATCCAGAGAACAAGTGTTATACAGGCAGAAGTTTGAAGTTTCAGACATTTAGCACTGTGCTTTGAGAACTTTCCATTTCACAAGTACTTATGTCTTTCAGACTTACACTGCCTGGAGGGAGAAAGTAAATCAGAGATAAGCTTCAAAGATCAGACCCAAAAGTGTGTGTGGGCGTTCAGTATAGCCCATTTAGAGAAAAGAAAAAAATCCATTATGTTTCTATCTGTGATGTGAACTGCCTGAAAGTTTGGGATGTTCTGATCTGTCAGCTGCTTTGAGTGCACTGCAGAAAGGTGATGCAACAGCCAAGTCGGGATCTTAACATCAATTTAGTCAAAAGCTGGGACCATTTGGACTGGGCTTTGATGTACGTGAAGGTTATTTCTATGTGTATGTAAGACTCTTTAGTGAGGGGATCAGCCAACTTAATTGCGGGTTTTGTTAAGAGCTGGTGATTTAGTTGAGGTTCAGAGAAAGGTTCCACAGCACCAGGGAACTAAGAGAAAGAGCTAACCCTCGCTGCTCAGTGCTGAAAAATGTCCACTTCACAGTTTTGTATATAAAAAAGAAGAGGAGTTCACAGTTCTTTATGGTTCTAACGCAAAGCCATATGAAACTCGGAGGTTTTGTCTATCTTCCACTCAAAGTGTTTAGGCAAAGTGTTAGCAGGGGGAAGGACTGAGAACCCCACATGGACCACAACCAAGGAAAATATTTGCAAAAAATGCCAAGCAGTAAAACCGCCAAATCTTGCATGACTTTACTTACTGGTTATCAGAAATAGCAAGTACTCTAATTTGGGTTGGATGCGATTTAATATTGAGCTCAGTTCTGATGTCAATGTCAAAGCCTCTGATAACTCCAGTGAGAGATCATTCAAAACCAGCCTTTACGTGCTGTCCTCACGACTTATACTGGGCATGAAACCAGGGAAAAGGTGACTGGGCTTCCCTCTATGTCACAGGTGACCAGCAGCATTTGGAGATGGGCTGTCTCCCTGGGGGTCAGACAGACACACTTGTTGATACACCTGCTGAATGAATCCAACTCAAAAGCAAGACAAGGGTGAGAAGAATGCTCCTAATTAGTATCCCATGTGAGATACGCTGGGTGCCATTAAACATCTTGTTCTTTTGCCAGGGACCAGTTTCAAAGAACAGGATAATACCTCAAAGTACAAATATTTCTGTGTATATACACACAAATATATATGTGTTTCTCATGTGCCTACTTTGTTAAGAGTAGAAAACGTTAGTCAAGAAATGATTCATTTTTTCAAGTCAGATAACATGGGAGATGATGAGCCCACGCACTGCCCCGGCCGCCTTTAGCACTACAGCAGTAAAAAGTTAACAGAAGTGATACATTCAGCAGGACAGGAGAAGACAAAAGGAGACCCTGAGCACTCCGGGCTTGGAACTAGAGATGCGCATCCCACTCCTTTTTCTTTCACTGGCTTCCCAATGTGGCCTTGAGAAAATCGCTGCAGCTTTCTATGCCTCGGCTTCCCTATCCAAGGGCTGGAAATAACTCTGCATTAAGTACCCTGACATGGCTGAGACACCTAATTCTTTAGCGTCCAAGATTCTGTATATTAAGTTCTCCAAAGTACATTTTTTTTTTTCAGATTGCCAGTTCCCCATAGAGACACGAAGATAAGGGAAGCGAGAGAGTTAAGAAAGTTTTTTTTAAAATCCAATCCTTCCCTCCCCCTCAAACGGACCAGCAGCCTATAAACCCACTAGTTCTTCCTATTCCCAGAGGTGGCTTCCACAGAAGCATTTTCTTTTACTATGCATCCACTGTAGAGTTTCTTTTCTGCTTGGCTGGGCAATCAGGTATTCAGAGCATAATGTAAATGCTCAGAACACAGAGGCATGAAAACTTGCCAGACAGAAACTCCAAGCGAAGGATTAACATCCCCCCCCCGCCCTCCGCAAGGCTCGGCTCAGCCCCTCTCTCCCCCCTCCCGGGTCAGGCCGGGCGCGGCCGCCGGCCCCGACCCCCCCCTGGCGGCGGGGGGACGCCAGGCCCGGCGCGGCACCCCCGGCCTTCAGACTCTGCTCCCAGCTCCATATTCCTCTGTGCTTCTTGCTCATTTGGTTTCTATATATATTTAAAAAAAAAAAAAAAAAAAAAGCCAAAAAAAAAAAAGCCAAAACACACACAAAAAAAAAACCAAAACAAAAAAACCTTTATTTCCTGCTCCTTCGCCGCGGCGGCCCCGAGAATAGAAGGCTTGACACATCAAATTCTGGGAGCTTCACCACTCACCAGGGCTGTGGTTCCTGGTCCAAGCGGTGACGAAGGAGAATCACCTCACAGTCTCTGGAGAGTGGCAGGGCTTGGCTGTGAAGCGCGCCCTGCGCCGATGGGCTTTTTGAGTTCGCTCTGTTCCAGAGCGAGTGCCGAGGCAGAGAAATTAGGGAGGGGAGAGGTGGGAAGGAAAATCACTGGAGCCTCTTACGATCAAACTTCCACTAAGCAAGAGGAAATGTCTTATAAATAAACAACAGCAAGAGAAACAAAAAAATCCATCCCGTCCTGCCAGAGGAATGTACATTATTGTCTCTTGACGGAAAACTTTACACCACACCAGAAAGCAAGAGAGCAGCCATGTCTCCTGAAGCTACCCTCCCTCATGGGGGGGTGGGGGGGTGGGGGAAGGAGGAGGAGGAGGACGGCAACGCGAACTTAAAAAAAAAAATATTGGGAAGTTCATGCGATTTCCCAGTAGACAAACAAAACTGTCCAAATTCAACAGATGTCACTATTCCAAGGTTTCACGCAGTGCTAAATTTCTTTAGATCTGATCATCATCGCTCCACCATTAGGACACATTCTGGGAGGAAGTTCAAGGCAAGGGGAAGGAGGAGAAGGTCACAGTCTCTCTCTCTCTCTGTATCTGTCTGTATGCATATATGTGTATATTTTTTTATGTATAACATGAACGTTTTAGGCATTTTATGTTGCATATTTATAACAACATTTTTATATATGCATTTTTAAAAATGCAAGGTACATGAACCTCTCCCACACCTCCCCAGAATTTTTTATATTTATGGGCCAGAGTTCCAATGCCTTCGTTCTCATCTCACAAGACTGCAACTGTAGTCTCCTTAAAGCTAACGTTTTATCATACTGCAGTTCACAAGTGGCACAAGTTTGGTGATTTCAGTACTGTCCCTAGCTTTGCAAAAAACTATTGCATGATTTGGCACAATGCACAGCAAATAGCAGTCTCTTTATGAGGAACTACAGATGGCAATTGAAAGAGTAATTCAAATAATTTATCAAGCACATTTGGAGACCTAGAATGGGGGATGGCCTGAGTCTACGAGAAAACAGTATGCTACAAGTCATTATTAGGGAGCTTATTAAACCTGCCTCACATGTAGAGCACTGGAAGATCACAGATCGCTGATGAGAACCGAGGTGCTTGGCAATGCTGTATTTTGGGTCATGACTAGGAAAGCAGAGTGTAGAGGGTGAGGACCTACCTCAGAGAAGTGGGCGAAAGACTAACAACAGATCATGAGAGAACTGAAAATGTCCCAGCAGTCTCAATCTGCACTTTGTTTCAGGGGACTCTTCCATTTGAGATGGAGCTGCAATGCCAAATGTGTATAGTACCCATCCCAACACTCAGCTTCCCAAATCTCAAAAAAAAAATATTTGCCTAATCTGTCGAATTCCTGAGGATTACCGTATTCGCAAGACACAAATGAAAACATGTTTTTAAAACTAATTAGCTTTACATCTGTGTGTTCTTGCTGGCGAAGCAATGCTGTCATAGACTCTTGTTAGCAACAATCAGTCTATGATGCAGGTGGATAAGGCAGAGACAAGCTTAAGATTGAAGTGTGAGTGAAAATAAAAGCTGAGAGTCTTTAATGCAAAATTTATAGTAAATCACAGCTCCTTCAGGCTCAGATCTTTTGGGGAAGCTATTGTTGAAGCTTTTCTCGATCTACAATACCAAGGTGATCTTAATAAATAAAAGAAGGAAGCATTTTCAAGAGGCTTCTTACGATGGAGCAGTAGAATTGACATCACCGGGGGAGCTGTGGGAAGGAGGGGAGTCCAATCGACTTTACCAGACTAATTGGCAAATCGTATATCTGACCATCTCACTCATGAACGCTGATACCAAAGAGGTCCCAAGCCTGAAAGGCCTTTTAGCAATAGAGAGAAGCTATCGGCTGATCTGATCTTTCCAAGAACTGCTTTGCTCATTTACAGATTGGCTCATCATTTAACTCTCGCTACCTGCGTGTTTACTAGCATTGCCAGAAATACTTAAAAAAATTGAGACAAAATTGAGCTCTTTCAAGTGCACCATGTTACTGAGAGGTGTCCAGAGAGCCAGGTGGTCAGAGAGCAGGGTGGTGCACAAAGGATAATGGAACGGAATTTGAAAAAATTCCTGACCATGCTGAGGAAAACCTTCAATGTGTCTAAGCAGGCAACGCAATCAGCAGCAGGCTGATCAACTGACCTTAGGTTCCCAATACCTCAGCTGCCTTTAGAGGAGTTACACAGATGGAAGAGAGGGCAGTATATGGCCCTCTGTGTTTAATAAGTCATTTGCTAAACAGTCCACAGATCAATAGCAGACATTAAGTACTCTGGCATTCTTATTATTTAGTATCATTAAGCATTAGGGACAGCCCCTACTACAAAAACTGGGAGCAGAGAATCAAATGAAATCTTCAATTAAAAAAAAAAAGGCTACAAATTTTCTGAAAATTTTACTAAGCAAAAAAAAACAACCCCACATGCAGCGAACAGATCACGCAATAGTGATCAAAATCTCAGCAAATTCCAACTGTCTGCCTGTCAGCACAGACTATTTCCATTACAGATTTCAGGAGACTGAATTGTGCCATTCTTGTTTCACTACCGTCAACAGTGGCTGCAGCTTCAGAACTGCAAAATAATAGGATCCAGGAGGACAATAATTTTCCTCCGATTTTTTATTTTGACATTTCCCATTCGTGCCCTTTTTCAAAGTTTTAATTTGGTAAAGGCACTTTTCAGCCTGTCTTTTAACAGGTCACTAATAACTCGGGATGCAAGATCTCATATTTCATTTTTTCCTGCTGCCACCACTAAATATTTCATTTACCTTGAGTACAGGCAGACCACTCTGGAAGGTTGTGGGTTTTTTTTTTTTTTTTTCTTTCCACAATACTGTTTACAGACTTATTTTCACATTTCATGATTTTGCATTAGGCTAGTTTGACCCTACCTGTTAAAGTAAAAGCAATAGACTGCCTACAGAAATATTTTCATTGTTTACATAGCTTGGTGAGGCAATCGTATTGATGTTCCTTCTTCTTGGGACCTGGATTCAAATAACTCGAGGTGGTGCCTAATTAAATCACGTGCTTTCTCTATATATTATTTTGTAATATTCATAATGCAGCGTAAACACACACAAATGCATACATCAGTGTACACACACACATATATAAACAAAATTATCAGTTCTATTTCTACCACCTGACTTGATGTGTTTGGCTGCAATTCTACATATGCACACACAAAATACAGATCTAAAAAAAAACTTTTAAAAACAACAGCACAACCTAAGGGTTTCTCTGCCTGCCTTATATCAGTCTAAGGAAAAACCTCAAAGAGGCTGATGCTCTCCCCCACCTCAGCAAAGAAAGGGGGAAAAACCCAGCAGAGGAAAGAGAGCGCTTGGAGACCCTGACTTCGCCCCTCCACACAGCAAAGGCTCTGTGCTTAGAGAAAGGCCATGCTGTGACCAGACCTCAGGAGCAGCTGCAGATAAGCACATGGAAGTTAATTCTGCTTTTTGCTCCATTAATCCCTGCTCCACCTTTGTGACCCCCTCAAGGAGGAAAGATAGCAAGATGGTACAGGCAGGAGAGCCAGGCACGTGCAGCAGGCCAGGCAGCACCAGGGGAGTCATACCATGGTTGGGCTGCCTCTGGATCCTGGGCTTCACAAGATTTGGAGACTAGTTTCCCTCGCTCCTGCCAGTCCTGCGCCCAGCACTGAACACTTGCAGGATCTCTGCAAGGGAAGCTTCATGGAAGGTCCCTGCAGCTTTCCCCTCTGCTGTATGTTCTCCTGTACAGGAGGAGGTACACAGCCTTTGGCAGTGGGTGCAAACAGATGAGATAAACAGAGAGATGAGATAAACCTAGTGGAAAAGTCTTCTCCAGATGTAGTGTCTCTATCTATAAATAGAGTTTCTCCTTGTGTCCTCCAGATGCAAACACAGAGTTGAGATTTTTGTTGCTTTCTTGTTTAGTACAAAGCAATTAAAATGTAACAACCTCTCAAAATCTTCCTTTATTAAAAAAAATAGGTCACGGACACAGAAGCAGTCAGTCATGGTTTGGAGTGGGCAAGCAAACAATTTTCATTTGATTGTGCCCTTGTTTTTGTAACTAGCTTTTCTGCTGTGACCCGCTATACTTACCCTGTCTGCTGCGCTAACCAGCAACATGCCTTTTTAATCTGCCTTCCTGGGGTCTGCATTTGATTACAGCATTCATGTTCTATTTAGATTCTTTTGAATCATGCCCTGTGGTGCTAGCACGAAAGGTGTTATTTATAAAATGAAATTCTGTTGTATTGCAACTTGGATTCAAAGAGGACAAGTAATATTAAATACTTACTTTATTTAATAATATCTTGGATTTATTAACTCAATTTCATTACAAGATTAGAGACGGTAACCTGGAGGGCGTTATTAAGTAATAAACAGGCTTCAGGCAACTTTGTCCCATATAAAATAAAATAAATAAAAATACATATATATGCATTTAAATTACTTCTATTTTGAGGGCCCAGATACACACCTCTAGCTCAAAAGAATGGCTTTCTTGATAAATAGCATTGCAGAGAGCTCTTGGCCGGAACCCACGAAGCTCATGATGCCTTTAGGACAACGGGCATCCACACAAAACTGCTATCCCAATGCCAAGTGACCGACCCTATTTAGTTGGTTGCATCCCATGTGGGATGAAGTCTACCACTCAGCTTTGACAGAACTGATGCAGGCTGAAGTTACTTCAAACCACTGTGGGCAGCACACCAGAAACCATGAAACTCTGCCAACCCGCCTGACCCTCCTTGACTTACCCAGCACCACAAGGCTCATATTTGTGAGCTATTCCACAGCTTTTACTCTCCCAGAATCACTCCTGCACGTTGCAGGACGTACCACAGGAGACGCACCTCAAGCATTTGGGGAAAACCACAGGCAACATGCTATTTCTCCCCCAAACAAGCTCCTACACTACTGAAGACCTCTTTCCAGAAGGAGAGGACACAGAAAGTTCCTGGCTTTGTACACAGTGTGATACGACTCTGTATGCTGATACTTAGCTCTTCAAGGTAACTTGGACTACATCTAAAACCCGCGCATGTTCTATTCAGTCGGGTACTGCACAACTAGCAGTCAAATTTAATTGCAGTCTCTTCACCCAGCAAGCTGAAGCACGCTTGCCAGCTTCCCAGCCCAGGGATTAGGCCTGTTAGGAAATTCACAGAAGGTTCAAAGCTCCCTAATATTGAGATACAATTTTTTGTCCATTTCCTAAACAAAACTAATAAATGCTAATACACTTAAATCCCTCTTCTCTGAAACACTCGACGACAAGACGTAGCTTATGTGACTTTGAACCTGTCAGGTCCACAATAAAGCCTGAGTCTGACATGGGAAAATAGCACAGTATCAATGTCACAGATACTACAGGCTGGGAATTCCCACTTGGAGGTGCATGGCTGCTAAAAGCTTTCACCCCACATCTGTTGCACAGTTAGCTGTGAGTCACCTGCAGTCAGCTTCATTAGACCCAAGGTGTCACTCAAATAAGACAAGCTACTGCTAGAACAAGAGAAATCAGATTTTTAAGTGTTTGATAGATTAAAAGGAAAGTGTCACGATATGTTAAATGGATATTCAAATACTTTAGGTATCAGTTTTCAGCTACTTACAGATCATATGCCTTTGCTTAAAGCTGGATGGTAGGCAGAGACCAAAAATAAAGGGCAAATTATTTTCTTCAGTCATGTGGTGTTGTTCATTGCAGTGACTCAGTGAAATACAAAATCCAGTGCATGAAGATCATGAAAAGACAGAATTACTTAAAGAATTAAATCTGTCCAGAAACAGATTTGAATTCAGAGTGGTCTCTGAAATTCAGGAGAGAACACCCACAGCACGGTGGTGCACAGATATCCCCAAGAGAAACTAAGGTTAAGTAACAGAACTGTATGCAGAAGAGGTTAATTTGGGTCAAAAATGAAGGGAGATTGAGAAACAGATTTATGGTGAAACTTTCAAAGGCAGAAGCAATAATTGCACCCGCAAAAGGCATGTGCATCATTGCTACAAACAAAAACACATGCTTGGACTCTCTACAGGCAATCTGGCATCTGCCTCCCATTCCCTCCCTCCTCCTGACCCTGAGACCTCTCTCTCTGGAATTTTGTTCCATGAATATTCCATAATGCTCTGCTCAGCTCCTACTTTCAGGAAAAGTCAGTGAAAACGCATTAGCTAATAAGTGGAAGTTCACAGCATTACTGTCAATCAGCAGTTGGTTTCCATGAGACAGATCTCAACTGGGAAAAATAGTGAGGTTCAGGCACAAATGGTATTCAGTCTACATATGTTATGTATACACACCACTTTGAAACTACTGAACTAACTTGTTTGGCACTTGATTTATTACCAGGCTCTCAAGGGTATCTACAAAATAAGCCAAATTTAAACAACATTCATTTGGGTCACTTTGAAGTGAGGCAGAAACAAAATATATTATTGGGTATGTCAGCAATACTGCAATTTACTCTCAGTCTCTCCTTCCTCACTTCTTTCTATATGCTTAAAACCATTTAAAAAAAAAGACTGAAGTTTTATTCTAGCTTTTTTTTTTGTTTAACTTTCATCCCCCCAGGTCTCAAAGTATAATAATTTCTATCCTGAAATAATTAGTGAGAGAAAATTGTAACTGATACTGTGGATTATAAAGGGAAACTATCTCTGTATTATTGATTAGAGCATGCTACTATTCCTGAATTAATGCCATATGTTTACAATGAACAGGGTAGGAACGTATACTCCAAAATTCAAGGGCACGGGGTAGAGCTTTACAAAGGCACCTTTACCTTCTACTATTTTTACCCACTCATCAAAGTTTCTTGCATCTTCTCCTCTAGAACGAAACAAAGTAAACAGTGCAGGAAACAAACAAACAAAAAAGGCCAGTTATTTCCCTTTTTTTTTCTTTTTTACAGGCTATCAAAACCAGAAACGCTGTAAAATGTAGATCCATTTCTAAATTCCAAATATCTTTAAAATGTAATACAACTGGGTCAATAGCTTTATAAGGAAGTGCTATGAGAAGAAGGTAGTTTTGTAACTTTAAAAGAAAGAAGGATTCGGTTTTAAAATATACCCCAAATTCAAGGCTATGCAGATAAAAGCTCTTGGTTTGACTTCTGATTAAATTAATGGAGAATGAGCTTGCAAGTGGTGGCAGTGAAGCACCAGCAAACCCAAAACTAGTTGACAGACACAGTTATAAAGCCTAATTCTGCACAATTGCTTCAGCGCAACTGATCTGAAGAAGAACAAACTAGTTCTTCAGGGACAGACAGTCTGAACAGTGGATGGAAAAACAGGAAGAGACCTCGGGGAGAGAATGTCACTGGGTGAAGCCTGCATGAGCTAGAAATCACGTGGCCTCTCAAAGACCCACCGAGACGTGAGGGATAAATGAAATGCCATTTGTATGCATTCTCCCACATCTCCACTTTCTTTCCACTGTCCTCAACCAAGAAACTCTCCGAATGTATCTACCTAATGAAAAATTTATCTTCATTTCCTCAATGAAAGTTTAAAAAGTTTCTAGGACAGACCTGTTTCTAAGGCAAACATGAATTACACTATAGCCACCCAGTGGGACAGTTTTTCTCCCTCTTGGGATGCTCTCCTTTTGCCCATGTGAGGTCAGCCTTTGAAGCCCACTCAGGTAGCCCTATAATATATTGAAAGAGCTCTTTAATTAATCAGTCACTAAAACTGATACTTAGTTTACATACTGAAATTCAGGTGCATGCTGTAGGAAGCCAAAGGACCTGGTTCCAACACAGCTGTCATCCTGTTTTGCAGTATCCAGTGAAAGCACAATTTAAAATTTTTATTTAAGCGTGTTTTCATCCAGCACTCTGTAGAAGGACCAAGGCCCATTACAGACACATCACATGGTAGAACAAACCAGTCTGACCCCGGGCAAAGGCTTTATCCTCTCTGTATCTCAGTTTCCCCAAGTGTCAGGCTGGAAGAGTCATTCTTTTTCATTTATTAGGGATGCCTTGGGAATTATTTACTTAACATCCAGATAAAAAAAGGCTCAGAATGGCAAAGTACTGTGGGGCTGAGTGAGTAGGCTTGCTGCAGTAACATGGCTGTTGACAGTAGGCAGCAGGTAGCACAGATCTCATGAAACATCACTCATGTCGATTTTAAGTTACATTCATTTTTGTGCCTATTCTGTAGGCCCCTGGAGATTAAATACAGCTGAGTGCTATTACACAGTTAGCTCCAGCGAATGAAAAATATACTCTTTTAGCAGCTTTATTCCTTTATCAATTACTGCTTTAAGAGACTTGTACTGTATTATTTTATATTGGCCAGTTGTAAAAATAATTTATTCCCTGAAGAGTTTTATTCCTTTAACATTTCAAATTTTTGTTCAATGTTTACCATGTGACCATTTTTGACAGACACTGAAAGGAATACTTTATTAAAGGAGCTAATACAGCTCCTTTTCTTAGGTACATTTTGACCATGTTTTACAAAAAAGACCTGGATATGATTTCTACTAACGCAGAAAGTCTAGTGAGACTTTTCTGCTTGCACTTTTGTTTGTGTTAGTGCATTTTCACCACAGGGGGAAAAAAGGCAGATCCTGTCCAGATTTCTGATAAATCACCAGACCTACCTACTGAGGACCAAAACCACCTTCCTCCCTTCTTCTAGGTACATCTTCTTTTCCTAAGCTTGCTCGTACCAAGGGCTATATGGAATAAAAATGAGTCCCTTACAGACTTGAAACACAGTATAAGAGCCATTGGGATGAAAACCTTTCAAACAAGCATAGAGCCAACTGCACAGTTAGCTGAAAAGCATGCTCAAACACTATTCAATGACGCTGACATTGTCAGGTATCTCTGTGACTTAGTTCTCTCTGTAAGTAGCTCAAACCACAATGAAAATAGCTGCCGTGATGAGGAAGATGTCCAGTTGGATTGAAAGGGCAAACTTACGTTGCATTTGAGAACATGGTATCATGGATGCAAGAACCCAGATCATGCTCAGCAGAGGCCTGTGATATCACAGAACAGGGTGACATCATTATGCGTGCCTCAGTTGTGGTCATACACAGTCCACGATCAATTAAGGATGAAGCCATCTGAGATGAAGTTCATCTAAGGATGAACAGTAGAATGAGCAGGGTGCACAGCAAAGCAGAGCTGGTGTATGAGCACTGCCAAAAGAGAACTAAGCTTTTGCGGAGACAGTGTTGCACAGACTCATAAAACCTTTGCTGCTCAACAGAAGATCTTGATTTCCTTGCCAATTCATAATTCAGATCAGACGGTGAAGGATTTCCTAAGGTTTGCAAACCCTGTTAACGACAGGGGGCCCAGATCAGACTAACCCTGGAGCTGTTAAAATGAAAACATGCCTTATGCAAGGTTTTGTACAACTTTAGCACAAACCCTGGACACCCTACAGGCTCACCTGGACACCCTACAGATTCACCTGACTTTTGCTTTAGGCTACTAGGCTCAAGCAAACTTTGGGAGAAAAGACTGGCAAAACTCCTAGCCAGCACCTTTCATCAGCAGTCCTCAAAGTAGTTTACAAAGGGATTTCCTATTTCATGAGGGCAAAACTAGTACAACGAGGAGGAATGCCTTGTTCAAGATCATTTAGCATACCAGCAGCAGAGCAGGGACAGAACTCAGGTTACTTGAGGTCCAGGCCACCATACTTCCCACCAGACACAATGCCTGAAGAAAATCGATACTGCAAATTAGCAGCAAAGTTTTGTAGAACCCTCAGCAAAAGATGTAGACACACCCACCAGGCCCCTCAAACACCTCCTCCTGCTCAGTCACACAAGTTTATTCACTGAATCTGGATGAAAAGAAGTCCTTTACTAACTGGAATGACTTGTGTCAATCTTTAGCCCTTTAAAACACTGACTAATTTTAGACTTTCTGTGGTTAAATACATTTGTAAACTATTAAAACAGTCTCCTGGTACATGGAAAACATATGGTTTGAAAATGTTACTCCTTCATGAAGGCCTGTTTCTTCAAAGTTTCCTTTAGTTGTATACTAAGCTTGTTTGTTGTTCAGAATGCTTATTTTTATAACTATTTATCCTCCTTTCCACAGCTATTTACTTAAATGATATATACATATGTGTGTGTATATATATATTAAAAACACATACGTTTGTTGACTGAAGATGTAACTATATGGTGCTAGTCAGAAAAAAGTATAAAAACTGCATATCCCCAGGAACACATACCCTCTCACAGCTGGTGCACTGCAAGTCTTCAGAGAGCAAATGCTGTTTGTGGTGTAGTTTTAATTCCTTACACATTTGGTTAATACATTAAAAAACAGGGAGCAAGACAGCCTGCCCAGTCTGAGATCTACATATGCATTTTCAGGAAGAAACCCTACATTTTATTGAGCCAACTAATGAAGAATATCCATTGTTTCCCCACCACTCCCAAAATACTGAGCTGTAGTTTTAACTGTTCTTCCTGGGACTATTTTCTGTGTAAGACTGTGATCACCATTTCTGGCTAACTCCACAGCCACCCTGCATTTGTCTTCCCTCTCCAAACCAATCCCAGCAAAACTGCAGTGCTCCAATCTCAAGCCACTTTGTGAACTTGAAGGAACCTGTGTTTATCTTGGGTATCTTGCTTGGCAATGCAGACTGGTGTTGGGTAAGCAGTTAATCTCAACTTTGTTTTGCACTTGATGGTTAAAAGGGAGAAGTATAGCAGACAAGGCCAGGCTAGTGTTAGTGGGAAACAGTCATCCTTGACCAACGTTTGGAGCAGGGTACAAACCCAGGAACTCCACAAATTCTGTCAGCCTTCGGAGGAAAATTAAGCAGGAGGCAATTTTTTCAGCAGCCAAGTGGGCTACAATCAGCATCACTCGTTCAGTTCTGAAGAACAACGGGTCTGGCCTAACACCAGGCCTGAATACACAAGAAGTGGACAAGGAGAATATTGCTTATATCAGAGCAGAAAGGTTGCTTTCAAGAAACTGAGAACCGTGTCTCTAGGAAACACGCTAGACCTATATTCACTAAATTAGAGAAAACAGCTGAGAGAAGTGAGTAAACAGGACAGACCAAAAACAGAATTGGAAAAGGCATGGTGACAGAACTGTAGAGTGTAAGTTGTGTACCTTATTGTATTGCTGGATGAGGAAAAGCAAAAGCCAAACAAGACCATAAATTCATGTCAGATTATTAGCTGCATTGTTTAATGAACTTTTGGGACTTGCTCAAATACTATGACTGCAGAATGATAATCTATAAAATAGAATTGAATAATTTTCTTTTCAAGCATTTTTCCTTGCATTTTATTGTACTTCAGATTGAATTTTTTTGGTGTGAATTTATGCTACCAAGGTTGGAACTGACTGATGTGTATGCACCTTGTTTGCACAAAGGAGTCTAAAATATTGCTCATGCAAAAGCCTAGATGCAACTACAGAGGTCAGAAACAATTGTCCATGGAATCAAAACGAGTAAGTCAGTAGATTTATTGTTCAAACAGTCTGTCCAAATAGCACCCTTTAACCTCCTAAGTAATGTAAGCCATAGAATTTCACTTGGTTATGTCTGCATTCAGTCTATAAGGTGAGAGAGTTCTTTGAATTATGAGAACAGAAGGAAAAAAATACATGAGAGAGATCAAGGAAATGAGACCTTGACCTGGCATGGGGGAATAACTGTTGGTTAAGGACATGTAATGAAGGGAGAGAAACACTTGAAGGAATATGTGTCTATACACTGAGTGGAGGTACTTGCAAAAGACCGGATAAATCTGTAATGCAAATACAGAGAAGACAGCACTAGGACAGCAAGGGAATAAGGAAAGATACAGATAAATTCCCTTTATCCTTAAAAATGACCAAGGATGTACTAACTATAATACATACTTGTTAGGTGAGCACATTTGAACTATTGTGCTTGAATTTTGACCTCTTGCTTGATGTAAAATTAAGTCTCAAAAAGAGAGAAAGGAAAAATGAACTTGGCCTCCAGACAAAATGCTGAAAGAAGTACTGTTTGCTTTATTTGTTGATGCAGTTTTTTGCCACTCCTGCTGCAACAGTGTGAAGGACAATTACTTCAAGTGTAATGAAATGAGTGCCCTAATGTGAACACTTTCAAACACGAGATCTATCACACCTTGACAAACTGTAATGCCAGAACCCTCCGCCATCACTGCTCTGTCCGGAAACTGCCCTCAAATATTTGAGACATTCCTGGAATTAATAAATAAGTGCTGATTTGGCCTGGCTGGTTGCTGCCTGGTATGCCCGGCTGGCACTGCCTTACAATGGATGGCATTGTTATGCTGCAGCGATTCTTTTGCTTCTCTTCTTAAATTTCCCAGTGCCAGCAAGAGGAAGACTGATTCATTTCAACTAAAGTGACTCTTGAATCAAAGATATGACTCATTTTAAGGAAGCTTTTGTTGGACGCTTAGTCTATCAAACTATGCATACTTTAGATTATTTGGCTTCTATAGATGATATAATCAGGCAGACACAACCAGTTTGATTCAATTCAGGTACACATTATTTTTGCATTGAAAAGCTGGACATGAACAAACAGTTTTAGTGGAGCCTCATCTAAAGTCTACGACCAAGCCTTTCTGTGCTTCTGGAAAGAGCTACATAGCACAGTATGTTTAACTTCTTAGAAAATAACAAAAAGCGAGTAAAAAGGACAAAAAATCTTTGTCAGTTCCCAAGGCAGTGAAGCTGCAGTGCTCAGAATTTGCTTTCTGCAACATACATAAATGTCAGGTTGCAATGCAAAAACCTGAAAAAGGAAAACGGAGTTTTTTCTTCTGTTGTGCTTTTGTCCCACGAAGCAGCCCGTAACACATCCCTTAACTTGGAGCTGCTCGCTGGACTAAACAGAATAATGTACTTCAAACACCTCTTTAATGAACAGAACTAAATGTACTGCTACAGATATTGTCTCTGCTTTTTAAAGTTCACAGATACAGAGTTAAGTTTCAGGTGAAGTTCATCAGGATGCCTATCGAAAACACCGGTCTACATCATACTGTTTGCCTTTCTATCCATGCATTTTCACAACTAGCTTTCATTTGCAAAAATCCTTCCAAGCATTACTTAGTCAAGGCTCACAATGGCTTTTTGAGATGGGAAAACAGTGGCAAAGGGTGATGTGATCTACTCAAGGCCACAAAAGGAAAACATTGTCAGAGACAGCAGTATTAGAAACTGGGATTAGCAGATCTCTTTCTTGAATCTGAAACATGCTTTCATTATCACAGAAATAACTGCTCAGATCACCCACACTTTTTAAAGACAAATACAGTCCCCTATCCTATTATTCAAAAGTGTCTGGAAAGAACAAATTTGCAAGGCGGATATGCATGGTCCTTTTACACAGAAGAAAGAAGCACTGCTATGGATATTCAAATTACCTTCAAGCCTTCAGGTCATTCGAAGTGAAGCTGCTAAATGCAGTGCTCCCCTTAGCTGCAGGTAGGTACACTTTCATATATTTATGCATAAACTATACATTCTGTACATCTACATATATTTGAGCATGCACACACAATATACAGTGACTAACATACCATTATTTGGCATGGTAGCAGCGCTGCATACTTGGGACTTGTTCCATAAGCAGGCTCAACCCTTTCTTTACCAGACTCACAAAGAACTAGAAAGCACGAAAGTAGCAGTCCTGCCATCTGGGCAGGAAGACTAGCAATTACACGCCCTCCTCTCACGTTAATGTCTTAACAGTCCCATATAGTGGTCACTATCCTTTTCCATCTCCTGGCTAGACAGTTTAAGCAGCCCCTATGATGTGTGCTAAAGAGTTCGAGCAGGAAGGATGTGTGTGTAGGTAACAGGAACTGAACTATGACCTGAACTAGGAACCAAGAGGCTCTTAGTTCTCAATCCGTATGTTCTTGAGACCTGCTACCCATGTCATAGGACAAGTGTGTTTCCACTTACCTGCTTATTAGAAAAGGGACAAAAATAATTACCCACAACACCTGGGAGACTGAAAGGCTTGATATATGTGTGTGTGTATTTGTGTATATACATAAAGTCTCCTGAATAACATGGGGATATATGGAGGCAGATGCTCCATTTAGCCCAGTCCTCCTTCTCCAATGGAGGCCAAGAGTATGCATCTGGAAGGAAAGGTATAAAACCAAAGCATGCCCCTTGTCATACCTTCCCAGAACATTCTCCTTTCCTTCAGTGATTTAGTTGATGGGCTTATATCATAGATTCACAGAATATCTCAGGTTGGAAGGGATCCATAAGGATCATCAAGTCCAGCTCCCTGCTCCACGCAGGACTACCTGAGACTAAAACGTGGGCTCCATTAAACCTGGAGGTGGGGTTAAATTCAACCAGGAAAGCTAGTAACTAAACCAATAAACAATATCCTTAAGTGGTAACAAAACGCAAGCTCAACTGTAAATATATTGCAATGTCATATTAAGAAAGTGCTTTGTGAACTACAAATACCTAGCTGAACTGTTTCTTCCAGGCAATGCTATTTCTCGCTTCCACAGGTAGCTCCAATGACAATCAGAAAAGGGCTGTATAACCAACCACAGCACAACATATATAATAAAACCTAGATCTGAAAAGCAGAACAGCATCATGGTGCATCCAAAAAAATAAATACTTTGAAGAGGCAGTGCGTATCAGCTTGGGTAGAGTGTCATGCTCTCATGGCGGATTGTTCACCGCTAACTTGGGTTCTCTGCACTGTGCTGAACTGTGCAGGTCAGTTTTCTAATCTCTCCCGGACCAGTGTCCCCCAGGACCTGATTGGTATTGCAGTATCTAATAGCAACACGACATGTATTGCTGCAGTCTGGTGTCTTTTGCTTAAACGTTTTCTGAGATACCAAGGCTTTTGAGAATAAAAGGTGACAAAAAAATTAAAACACTCTGGAAATATGGGGGGGTGTCCCTGCATTCAAAACTGTGCTGTCTGTGAGCCCAGTCACTGTCTGAGTTAAAGATCCAGTTCAGTGTCAGCTCATAGAAAACCCAACAGGAAAGCTCAAATTAGAAATGAAGATGACCTGCTATCATTTTTCTGAACACATCCAAATGTGGCAGTGTTGGGCAGAATTCAGCTCACTTATTTCAGCTAACTGTGAAGTCTGCATTTAGCCAGGTACCCTTGCTAACCAATGGATAGAGACAGGAACCTGTAAAGAGAAATATGTCCCATCATAACAAGGCTAGCAAAAGAGGAGAATAAATCACGCTCTGGAAGGGCCCATTTCTCTTCAGTTATTTTAGAAAAAAATCTAAAATTCTGACTTTCAGATTTCCAAGATTAAGCAGGAAGGATTTTCACCCTTAGCTGTGACTTTGACCCTGTCAGCTCACAAAGTAGCGATGGGTCAAACCCAAATGCTGGATTCCAGCACTTCAGAGCTTAGAGGAAACTTAAATCCCAGCTCACATCAAACTTGACAGACTTTTCCTGTACACGCATGCTTCTGTTTTGCTGCAGGGGAGGTGTGTGTTGGGGGAATTCCTCTAATACTTTTCTGCTGTAAACTGGCACTCCTTTCTTCCTTCTCATCTGACAGCATTCCCAATATACAGATGGGAAGAATAAAACGTTTGGGATACCTTTCTCTATATCTGCAGAAGGGATTTATGTATGAATCCTATTAATATTAGCAGAAGTGCTGTGAAGAAATCGGCACTAAGAAGAGAATATGACCCTGAGTTTAAAAAACTTCAAAGCTCAGACATCTGGGGACCCCTGTCATGAAGTCAAACAAAGAAGTAAGGAATGTAGCACAACTTATTTCCCTGGAAACAAGACATCTAGCCCGATAAACTCAAGTTGCCTTGATTCAGAAGCAGGAACTATTACAAATTAAGCATTTTCAAAGTGGTTTCGCTTTCACTTATCATTTGTTTGGATATTCAAAAACCAAAACCTGAATAACTGGCAGATGCTCGTATAGGAGGGAAGGCATCTCAGTTCCATTCAGTATTTTAAATACAACAGAAAGTAGTGCCATTCCCATTAGCAGAAATGGATCGCGATGCTACTCTTCAGTCAGGCCAATCTCTGCTGTACTTGGAAGAAATGTACAGAGAGGCTCCCTAAGCATACCTTCCTGTTTTTCTCACTCCTCCTAGAGAAGCAGAAAGAGCCTGTGCACAAGTTACTCCCAGTGCATCCAAAAGCACTGTCTGTGGGGTTCTGCAGCAAATTGTCTGCCTACAGGGAAACCTTAGGAAAAGCTTTTAACAGATTCCTGCAAGAAGAATTAAATAGTTGTTCAGAGAACAGATGGGAGGAGAAAAGAACGTTTTTCCATACCCTGCACCTGCTCTAGCCTCATATAACTAGATGATTATAGCATTCCTGTCTTAAATCATTCTCAAAAGGGGACCAAGTTTAAACTTTACAAACCTCAAACCCTAATTTAACCAAATAAAATACCACTCAACCCTGTCAAATGCTTTATATGAATTCTTAAATAAATGAGGTAAGTTCTTGTTGAGTGAGGTATCATATTTATTTTGACTTTAGACCTAACTCAAACCCTGCAACTCTTCATGAATAAGAAAGAGGGGAGAAAAAAAAAAAAAGTATTTCAGGTATGCTTGCCAGATTCCAGACTGGGTAAGTATAATTTTCTTATTGCAGACCATTTTGCAGTTTCAACAGTTTAAGTTTTCTCCCTCTTCACTTTAGGTCAGTGAATAATGTTCTTGTTTCTTATTTCAGAAGTGGCCCTGTTTTTTTGAAGTAGATGATAAGATTCCTGTGCAGTTTCTTTAGAAATGTAAAACCCCGATTATGAAAACATGCAGTCATATACTCAGCTTACGTCTGATTAGCTATTCCCCTGAATTTTTAGTCCTACAGGACTAGTCACACAAATAGGAAGTAGTAATAAGTATTCACAAGAGAAAGACCTAAGTTTATAAGTTCTGTTAAAATTTTGGGGGCTAAAGAAACCTACCAAATTCAAAATAGTAATGCCAGTGTTTATATTACTGTCACTGCTCTGAAAATGTAACAACTATATATCATGAAGTGCATATGTAATGTAAATATTGCAATATTTACCAATGCAGTTCCCAGTAGAACTGAGATATCCCAAAATTGGTGACAACCTCAAATTCCAGAAGAAACAAATCTCCTTTCTGAGCTGTTATATATTGCAGATTGCAGTAGCCATCGTATAATTTTTATAATTCCTATTGGTAGCTTTTCTTGTTGTTAGTACTTTTGATATTGAAAAAGTGCTGTTGATCAGAGAATTTAATTTGGTTTTTATCTTTAAACAAGAGCATAGACTATCTTCAGTAGTACTCAGCTCAGAAGTACCTGCATATACAGCCCAGACCACAGCATCCAGATATTACTGGAAGCATTCCCACTTAGCTAAATGGTCTTTGGTGCAGGCTTATTGGGAAAGTTCCCGGAGCTGTAAGAATAATTGCACTGAAGCCAATGGAAGTTCTGGGTGTGCCATTAAATGAGAAAGGAATAGGTCCACATGGGCTTGTACAAATTAGAAATATTCTAAACAGACTGCAAATCTCCTGCTGATACCTTAATTTGGATTTTTAAACCAGAAATTCCTTCCTCTGCTTTTCACGTAACAACTTAATTTTGTCCTGCCTTTCACTCAGAAATCTGGTCACATACATGGTCACGACCAAGAACATAAAAATTCCAGCACTGAATCCTGAAGCACTATTCACTTCTTAGGCAAAATTCCCTCCAATATCAATAGAAGAGTATGGGCTAAAAAAGCAGCTGAAAATTTATCTAATGGATGTCACATGATGACATGGTCCTCTGACAGTCTGCCCAAAGTGGGAGAACTGACACACAATAAGACTTTTTTCCATGACCTGCCAAATGCCCTTTATCCTCTTTTTAGGGGTGTCCTTAGGCCTTTTGCTGGAATTCAAAACAGTTCTAAAGTCCATTGTCAAAAATGCAGACACTTTACAGTGCTTCACTTTTAAATCTCAGAAAGACACTAGTGTATCTAAACTGTTCTCCTCACTCACCAAATGCTTTGTCCTGTAAAATGATAAAAAAGGACTGATTTGCCACCCTAGGGACTGCGTTCCACTGCTGAAATTATGTATTTTTACACATCCATAAGAAACAGTAAGACTAACATAGAACTGGAGTGCATTTCATTTTCTTTAAGAAAAGTTATATTTCACAGAAATAAAAACCAAGCTCTTAAAGTAGGAATTCTCCCCCAAGTTTGCACAGTAAGAATGTCACTACATTTTGTTGATGTGTATATTTCACTTTTCATTAGACACCACAGAAGCATCTCAGGCTGAAAAACATTTGTGTGGGTAGTTTATACCCATTAACAGACCAGTAAAACCAACTGAATGAGCAACAGAAAATCATGTTTACGACAAATAATTCAAGCTAGGTATACAGTCAGCTGTTACTGGATGAATGAATTAATATGTATGTTGAAAAGTTAGATGGCTTAGCCTCCAGACCATGATGGAGTATGCATGAAGTGGTACTAGTGTTTACACATAGGAGGTATGAAAGCACATTTAGATCAGTATAGTTCTACACAAACTTCATAATATCAAACATAATATACCCTCCTTTCTAAGAGACAAGAAAAGCTGCCATCAAGGAAAGCTTGTTGAATGGCACTCATCTGCTGTCACCCAAAGTGAAGTTCTGAAGCTTCGAGTGACATCTAATCTGCAAAAGGAAAGGACCTGAAGTAAACAGAAAATTTCTACATGAAGTCTTATTTCTCTATATCAGAATGAAGATATATTAGGCTATGGAAAAGAGTTTCTGGGAACAAAGTATCTCTAAATTATTTGGCAAATTCTCGAGAATAAGATAATAGGGTTTCCACTCTTTGCCTCTTTGGAGCTTTCCTGTACACAGTTAAAAGCAAGTCTACCAGAACCTGGAAGCTATGCTACCCACAGAAAAATTCCACGCAGCAAAAAATCATAGAGTCATTTAGGTTGGAAAAGACCCTTAAGATCATCAAGTCCAACCATTAACCTAACACTGCCAAGTCCACCACTAAACCATGTCCCTAAGTGCCACATCTACACCTCTTTTAAATACCTCCAGGGATGGTGACTCAACCACTTCCCCAGGAACCCTGTTACAATGCTTGTCAACCCTTTAGGTGAAGAAATTTTTCCTAATATCCAGTCTAAACTTTCCCTGGTCCAACTTGAGGCCATTTCCTCTTGCTCTATCACTTGTTATTTGGGAGAAGAGACCAACACCCGCCTCGCTATAACCTCCTTTCAGGTCCTTGTAGAGAGTGATAAGGTCTCCCCTCAGCCTCCTCTTCTCCAGGCTAAACAACCTCAGTTCCCACAGCTGCTCCTCATAAGACTTGTTCTCCAGACCCTTCACCAGCTTCGTTGCTTCTCCAGACACACTCCAGCAACTGTCTGTCTTGTATTGAGGGGCCCAAAACTGAATACAGTATTTGAGGTGCGGCCTCACCAGTGCCAAGTACAGGGGCACCATCACCTCCCTGCTCCTGCTGGCCACACTATTCCTGATACAAGCCAGGATGCTGTTGGCCTTCTTGGCCACCTGGGCACACCGCTGGCTCGTGTTCAGCTGGCTGTCAACGAACACCCCCAGGTCCTTTTCTGCTGGGCAGCTTTCCAGCCACTCCTCCCCAAGCCTGTAGCGTTGCACGGGGTTGTTGTGATACAAGTGCAGGAACCAGCTCTTGGCCATGTTGAACCCCATACATTCGGCCTTGGCCCATTGATTTAGCCTGTCCAGGTGCCTCTGCAGAGCCTTCCTTCCCTCAAGCAGATCAACACTCCCACCCACCTTGTTGTCATCTGCAAACTTACTGAGGGTGCACTCCATCCCCTCATCCAGATCATTGATAAAGATATTAAACACAACCAGCCCCAACACTGAGCCCTGGGGAGCACCACTCGTGACTGTCCCCCAACTGGATTCAACTCCACTCACCAGAACTCTTTGGGCCCAGCCACCCAGCCAGTTTTTTACCCAGTGAAAGGTATGCCCACCCAAGCCATGAGCAGCCACCTTCTCCAGAAGGCTATAGGAAATGGTATCAAAGACTTTACTAAAGTCTAGGTAGACAACATCCACAGCCTTTCCCTCATCCACTAAGCGGGTCACCTTGTCACAGAAGGAGATCAGGTTAGTCAAGCATGACCTGCATTTCCTAAACCCATGCTGACTGGGCCTGATTACTTGGTTATCCTGTATGTGCTGTGTGATGGCACTCAGGATGATCTGCTCTGTAACCTTCCCTGGCACCAGGGTCAGGCTGACAGGCCTGTAGCTCCCTGGATCCTCCTTCTAGCTATTCTTCTAGATGGGCGTCACATTTGCTAACCTCCAGTCAACTGGGACCTCCCTGATTAGACAGGAGTGGAGATAAATGACAGAAAGCAGCTTAGTGAGCACTTCCACCAGCTCCCTCAGTATTCTTGGGTGGATCCCGTCTGGCCCCATAGACCCGTGTGTGACTAAGCACTGTAGCAGGTCGCTAACCATTTCCCCTTGGATTACGAGGACTTCATTCTGCTCCCCGTCCCTGCCTTCCAGTCATGGGGCTGGGTACCCTGAGAACAACTGGTCTTACCAGAAAGACAGAAGCAAAGGTCTAACACCGCATCCAGTCAGCCAAACAAGAATTCTTTGCTTCCACGGGAATCAGCACCTTCCTCACCATAATCTAGAACCCTGAATCATTGTTTGTTGACACCTTACACACATTGATATGTGCAGCTGTCATCTGTTTGCTCAGCAGACAGGGCAATGAGATGAGACCCAAATAAATTAATACACATAACATAAAACTATTAATCCTATCCTCGAATCAGTTCCAGGCTCATGAATCTGTGTACTACCTTCTGAAAATACAAGCGTTCCTGACAGAAATACCACCTTTCTTTGGAAATCCATATGCTCCAAGTACAACCTTACAAAAAAATCTCACAGCCCTTTGGTCAGTACTAGTCTGACCACCTCCTTTACACAGACAGAAATAGTCTTGGAGGGCTGTCACAAGTACTACCTTACTTCAGACCCTATCAAGTAACAAAAATATAATAAGGACCTTGTGAATGTTCCCTAACAAATAAAAGAAAAAGCAGTGACTGAACCCCGGCTCTCCTGATCCCCAGTACTGTGTTTTCATCCAGTAAAACTTTCTAGGTTTCATGCCTAGTCTGAAAATACCATCATAACTTCTGGAAAAATACAGGATCTGTATGATGATGATGGTGGATGTTGATCTTTGGGAAGTGACTAATACTAACTTTGCAGGTCCTTAACACAATGTCTGGAGCAAAACCATCAAGAGTTTCCTTCTGTACATTGCACCTTTAGCGTGCTTTAGCCAGGAGTGCTCATACTGTCTATCAGCTGCACTCGTGAGCCACAGCAGGAAAAAACCTCAAGCAACAGTCAGAAGCCCACGGAGCACAAGCAAAACCTGTGTTTTGGAAAGGTAGGCCTCACCAAACCTGGAAAGTATTACGGCATCTTGCTTTTCTGAGTAGGAAGCCCTTCACCTCCATTTTAAGCAAGACACAGCAAACAAAAGTCTATTCTGTCTCCTACGACATGGCAGCATGTGACGGTTCAAGTGTTTGCTTGTCTCTCCTCTGAGTAGGTGCCTGCAGATCAGACATGCCTACAGGGGAGAAGAGTGGCTGAGAGCTTAAGACTCATTTCAGGAGTGACCCACAGAAGATGCGAGTTTGCTTATGCACCACGTCACCCCTTGGTCTGATGAAAGCCTCCGCGCCTCCCCTCCCTCCCCTCTCCTTTAATCTCTGCATGCTGCTATGCAGAAGGTGCCAACTTGAGAACAGACAGTTCTGAAAAGAAGGCAATTAAAAAAAAAAGCACAGTACTTTAGAAATTTAAACAACAAGTCCTGTGATCAAAATAATTCATAAAGGGAAGGATTTTATGAAGTCATTTCACGAGCACACAATGCTTTTTTTTTTGCTTTGTTTTTTAAATAAATCCGTCAGTACACATGCCAAGGCAACACATCTGAATACAATATCAGCAGACACACCCTGAATCCCTGCGCCTGTGCTCTCCCAAGTTACAGCAAAAGCTAAATGCTGGGCTTTCTGCCTACATTTTAACAATTATAAATTTATTTCTTTTCGTTTGGGTGCATTAATTAAAACCTCCCCCCCCCCCCGTCCCTGTACCCCCACCACCCCCTCTGGCTTTACAAGTGCTTTTCTCCCCCATCCACCAAAAAAAAAATTGTCTGAAAATGGATTTTTCTCTTACTGATGGTAAGTGTGTCTGTTTAAAAGAAAAACATAAAGGGATCTAACTTATAATGAATCCCTCTGGCATAAGGAAGCCTGTTCTAATCTCTCTTTATCGAGCTTGAGTGATAGTTTTGCTCAACGAGTATTGACAGGGCCGTCCTGTTTCTCAGGCTTTCATTTTCCCTGAGTTGGAAAAAGGATACAGTGCATTTTCACATTCTCCAAGTCTGCAGTTGTTTTTATATAAGAAGCAATTTGCTTGGGTCACATCAGGTCAAATGGGAAGCCTGCCCAGCTCTTGGTTTTAAAGGAAAAACATACAGAAAGACACAAAAACACAGCAGTTTCCTTCATTAAATTCCACTCTACCTGCCATGGGCTTGCAGCCACAATGGAATTTCCCACCCTGGCTGACCATAGCTAAACTTTTATTTTTAGGGTTTTGGGTGTTTTTTTCCCCCCTTTAAATAAAAAGTCTTATTAGTTTTGTTTCAAGTGAACTTTGAGGTAGGGGTTATTAAAGTCATCGCAATTGTCCAGTTTTTTTAAAATAAATAGATTAATAAAGTCCTAGAGTGGGGCCAAATGCCGAAGTCCTTATAGAAGCTCAGATTCTGATCTGTTACAATGCTGTAAGTCAAAAGCAACTCTTCTAAAGTTGCTGGAGTTGTGCCTGGGTAAAAGATCAGGATCTTGCCTCAGTGTTTAACTCATTTCTCACTCGGGGAAAACCTCAGCTGACTTTGGTGCGAGTTTGCATGAGTTAAGACTGCCTGTGAAGCACAGCGTGAAGCCTGTCTCTGCAATGTGTTAGGCGTTCTGCTGAGCTCTTCCAAACTTGCAGTGGCTTCAACACTTGAAAAGAATGGCACACAAATAACTGCCTTTCCTATTACTTAGTAATTGCAAAGGTTACCAGCACTAGGAAAGCTTACTCCCAAGGAAAAGGAAAGCAGCCACAGTCCTCCCCCAGCCTCCCAAACAATCACTGAAACCCGAGGTGAAATTCTACCCTGAACTGCAAGAAGATGATGCTGAGGGAGTGACTCAGCAAGTACATTTTTAAGAACAATAGCATATGAAGATGCTTCATTGATTTCAATATAGCCCTAAGGAGAACCAAACATAGTTGCTTGCTTTGCTTTGACTATGATTTCATTGCACACACAGGCAAGGGGGAAAAAAAGAGAGAGAGAGAAAAAAAAAAGATACATCCTGAACCAGAGGTGAGACTGTTTCTCTTAAGATGCTGAAAAGGTGTTTATTTTGAATCTGGATCCATCTGACTATCAAAGCATTCGTACATGGCCTTTCTCTGCTGAATGCCCAGCTAATCCCACTGCTTTGCTACTAGTTTGCGTTTAACTACAAATGTTATAATTAAGTTTGCAGAGACTGTTTGCCCGTAACTTTCTGCAAAGTTCTTTTGGGCTCAAAGGCTGGCCTCAAATGAATGATGCAAAGTATAAGACAAACTGGGGGCAGGTGGAAAGACAGTAGTGCAGGATCTACTCAGCCTTGAATTACAAGTGGGTGTCCCCCTCCCTTTCGCACAATTTCCTCCACCCTGAAAAGCCATTCAGCTTTTTTTCTACAATATATTAAAAAAAAAAAAAAAAAAAAAGGAGGGGGGGCTGAGGGAGGGGAAGAACAGTTGGCTCAATGCCCCTGTATCCTCTGTTTTCCAGAGACTCATGTGTGAAACAATGGCAGTTTTGCCTGAATCAGGGCTGAGGATTGCTGGACTTGGCCTTTGAACGATTTTTTGGACTTACTATCGTGACTTTCATCCAGAGATCACAAAGGGCTTTGCACTATTTATCACACTGGGCAGACCTTTGAAGCGGTTTGAGCCATATGATAGCAGAGTCACTTCTTCCCTTGCAGTCTCCGTTCCCCGGCAGTCTAAGAAACAAATGAGTTTTTAAAAATTTCATATACTCTCTTCAGTTTCAAAGGCTGGCTAGTAGGAAACTGCGAAGTTATCTTCATTTTATTTTCCCATGGCCAAATGGTTCTTTTCTTTTTCTTTTCTCCCTGCTCTCTCTGGTGTCTGTTTTTCTAGTTGATTCATCTATTATCCCTCTTTATATAATCAAATTTCTCTACTCAGTGTGTCATTGTGCTCAGGCCGTATAGTGCTCTGTCACCTCCAACTCCTTTCCTTCAGAAACTCCACACCCCAATTCCTCTTTAAAGTTGCTTGCTGAAGCATTTGTTCTTTCAGCATCGCTATACGTTTATAAACTGGGGATTAGTTCACTTTGTCTGCCTTCCAAAGCCATTTGCTGCTTGAGACCGTTTCATGAGCTTGTCTATTCATGTGGATAAACAAAAAAACCTCTGCTATAATGTGAATTAGGAAGACAAAACAGCAGTTGCATGGAACAAATACCAGTGAGGGTGAATTTAGTAACAGTCACAGTTTTTATTGGTGCTGCCCCTGCCTAAACTATTCTACTCTAACACACCTTTAGACAGTAGGATTTTGCAAATTAAAAGGATGATATTCCATTTTTCATAGAACTGAGTGACCTACCATAACATATTGCTTGTGATTCCAGCATTTCTACACTGAAGAGTCCCTAGGCTCACAAACTTCTGTCTAGATGATAAATCTGTATACTCTGCAGTTCTCCAGAGCAGTCCGTTATTTTGCACAAAGCCTTTAAAACTTTCTACTAAACTCAGGATTTTGAAGTGACGTCTGGCTAGCAGATGTGCTTATTCTGGAATATTTAGATATCCTCCCTCAGAACAAGAGGCCTTTCAACAATTTAAATTCAAATCAATGGCAAAATTCTTACTGATTTAAAAAGATATGTTCAACTCTTGAAGTAGGGAACAGGGCCTGAGTGTCAAACACTTTGTATGTAACATCAGAATATATAATGAAATTCCAGTCTCTGGATGTATTAATCAAATTGTGTTGATTATTTGGAGCTTAAAAATATGGTAGGAGGCAAAAAAACCAAGGAGGTTTCAAATGGTTTCCTGGAAAAATGATGGCTAAAGTTAGATGGAGCCCTATTAGCTACCTTGAGCCAGAGAAGGCCTGCAAAATGGCCCTCTTTCCCTTGAGGCCATTCAAGTTGTGTCACTAACAGCAGAGTTTCCTCAGCGCACTTCCACTCCTCTGAAGGGTCTTGCCCAATTTGCAAGACACCGTGCACCCCACTTCTCTGCTTTAAACCCCTTAGACCTGCATTTCCCCTTACAGCAATGTAGAGTGCTGAAACCCTCCAGGCTTCAGGGTCTAGATTCACGTCTGCAAAACTCAGAGGAAAATCAGATCCTCTCTATGCAATCATAAATGGTAGGAAGCGGCCAGAGGTCAGAATCAGAACTTTTTGCAGGTCTGGTGCAAACCTCTATGCGGTAAATGGCTTATCATAGGCTACTGATCTATCGGAGAGAGAACTGGGAGACAAGGTATGCCGCTGAAGTCTTAAAGAAATATTTGCCATTAGAGCTTCGATTCTGGTCAGGGAAACTTAGCAGTCTTGAACACCACAACTGACTAAATAGATGTCTTATGATTTTATAAATGACAGCAGGAATGACTGTAATTATGCTTATTAGCAGATAAAAATGTCTCTAAAGGATTGGGTTGGGGGGGTTTATAAAGCAAAACAGGAAACGGGCTCATTGAACACATCTGTGGTGCATGGTTAATCTAAGCCGAAGCCTTGCATACGTTCATTTTCCATGCCAAGCATGATCATCATAAGACATTATTATGTTCTATCACTTCTAGGGGTTATAGCTTGAACTACTACAGAAAACTAGCTTAAAATTATAATCATGTTAAGATATTACATGTATTTTCTTAAAGATGTGCTTAGCAATTCCATCTTTTGAGTGCTTCAACAATATTCCCAGAATCAAGCCTTTAAATTAAACTACTTCATTATTTGTGTTGCTTAGGAGTTTTCTGAAGGCAGAGTAGAAGAAAAGTTTCAAATATGTTACAAATTCTTCTCTAGAACCTGCTTGTGCTGCACACATTTTGATTGAAATTCCACATAATGTATGATTTTTATAGCCCTCAAGAGAGTGGTAAGCACTGGAAAGGAGAAGCAAGAGATATTAATCAATCCTACCTCAATGACTCGAATATTTAGGATGAAATCATGGACCCAGAAAGAAAACATTTACCGCTGATTTCAATATATCTGGGATTTCACCTTTCTTATTTAAATTGTAGATGATTTAATTATTAAAGTACCTAACTGATAAAGTAACTGGGCAGAGGTAAAAGCTCACTAACAATACGTTAGCCACCAACAAAACCAATATTTACCCTTCTAATTCTCTTACACGAATAGCAACTAGCCTTTCTGCCTTTAAAGCCATGCACCGTACTTAAGCTCTAAACAGCTGAAAGCAACAAGACGCATTCCACAAAGATACGAGGTATGGGACCTCCAAAAGCAATTGACAGGTTGGAGATCACAAACTCTCTCAAGAGTCCTGCTGTTTTACTGCAGAACTGGGCTGAGCTGAGCTTGCAGCTGGGATGCTGGGTGAGCTGCTAATGTTGGCCTCCCTGGACCCCCAGTGAGGGACGGAAATGATTCAGCAGTGCCCCATGCCAGCACAGCCCTGCTGTGCATCATACATCATCCCTCCTCAGCCCTGCAACTGGATTGAACTTGACGTGCTCACATGCCTGAGTACAGCTAAAACCAAAAATCTTTGCTATCGCGATTAGAAGACCTGTAGATTACAGGTCTGCGGGTCTATACTGCTTGCTGTGCTGCAGGGTAGATATACCTGGGCCAGCTCAGGGCAAGTAGAGATAAGCCCCATAGGGGTCTTTAATAGGGGAACACAATTAGCTGCCTAATAGGAATATTTGAAGATTTTATGCAAAAGAAAAAAATTCAGTTCAAGGCTGACTTTGTAAGGTAGGTGAGGATACCCAGACTTCTAATTTAAAATTCGTCTGAGTCACCACAACTGAAATACTTCCGTATTTGTTCACATTCCAGAACCTGCCAAGACCATCCTTTTTAGTACTTTAATATTATTATCATTATTTTCCCAAAATGTGGAATTCCTGCATCAAAAAGAGCTAGCAGGGTACTATGTTTGAGATACTAAGGCTGAATGAGTTCTCTAGAAATAGTCACCATTCACTTGCTCAGAATGGCAAGTTTCAATGAGATTTTCCTTGCTTTAATCGGTTTGAGCTAGCTCTTTGGCATTCTCTTATAAATAATAGAAGCTACACACTGCACTTTTATAACATCATTCATCTGAGGATCTCATAACTTAATTAAGAGGGACATTGTCAGGTTAAAAATCATATATTTTTTATTAAGTAATTTCCTTATCTATGTTACTAATAACATTTTAGGCTATTAAGCTGAAACAAATTCTTAAAATCTAATTTAACATCTAATACTAGCGTGTATATATTATATATACACACAGCTGGTTTACTTTCTGAGATATTAAAACAGATGTGCTAGCTTTACTTTTGTTTCAAGTTGGTTTCATTTACAGGTTTTCATATGTGAACAATGCTCTTCCTTCAGAATGGTGTAAACATCCATGAGAACATTTAAATGCAAACAAAAAACTATATTAACATGGAAGAAAATAAAACATATGGTTTTGTTAATACAAGACTTGCAAGGACTCATCAACAATAAAACTTTAATTTTGGAGAAAAGTATCTAACATCATAGGGTGGTTATTTTCACTTTCTCTAAAGGGAAGGTGATAAGTACTACTTTTCTATTCCTTAATTATGGGAGAGCACAAATCTGTTTGCTGTGAGGGAACACATCATTAATATATTCATTCAGCTATATCTGAGCCTTTTCAGATATCCAGAAATGTGCTGTAACTTCACTGAGGCTTAAAGCAGAGGTTTGCTTTTGATGAGAGAAGTTAGCTCTGGGGAAAGTTAGCATAATGAAGTTTCTACCTGTCACAGTTTAGTTAAACTGTAAGTTGTTGAAATCTACATGGCACTTCCATAATAGGCGGACAGTACCTAAAACACGGCGGGGGCTCTTGGAATCTATATAAATAAAGTGTAACATCAAAAACTACAGTACGTATTTTTCCAAACTTCACTTAATACAGGGGAAAACTAAGACACATGATCAAAGTCACACAGTGAGTTGATGATAAAACCAAAATAAAATCCATAGCCCGCACTGCTCACTGCTCACTAAACTACTTAGTTTCTTCCTGATGTTTCAACGTATTTTATATGAAGAAACAAAACCAGCTATTTTTCACTTGTGCTCTTACTAGCTAATACAGCAAGGAAGATGGGATTTTGACTTCCAGCAGGTCATTTTGCTTAGAAAGAGATTCCTTCTCTTTCCTCTGTTCCCTAGGTTCAGTGATCAGCAAAGCAGGGGTTCACTTGCAGATCCAGAGCTCCTGCCACTCATTTTGCTTTTTAATGGTCCATTGCTCAGACGTCAGTCCCAGGAGACATACTGTCAACTACTAAACTTTTTAAGCAGGTGGGGGTTGAAATGGGAAACAGGTCATGAGGTCAACAGCAGTCAGCCCTGGATACTGTTTAAAGAGAAAACTGCAATAAGATCGAAAATAATAAATATAAATAATAAACATACAGCCAAAAGGCCTCTCAGGAGCCGGTGAGGAGCCATGGAAGTGTGCTAAAGCCAACTCTGAAGAATGGTGGTGCAGCCTGATACGCAAAACCAAACACAACACTATTGTGCAGAAGAAACCCTTAGATGAGAAACACTAGTGTTCTTCAGGATTAAATGAGATTGTCTTCAAACTTGGCTGCAAACATTACATGCTCAAGGTTAATAATTTTTGTAGCGCAGAGACAACATGGAATTAGGCCAAAGACCACCTTCTACCCCAGGAAGAATTAAAGGTACACATTGTTATTCTACCTGAAAATGTGTTTTACCTAATAAATGTGTAAGCTTTCAGAGGTACCCTTTTGCTGGCTGACTGCAGTAGCGGGACTTGAACGTATATTTGTTTGTTCACAGCCAAACCTCCGATAACCTCCAGTAACCTCCAATTCTCTGATAAATCTTTCATTATTTCACCTTAACATCATCTTACGGCAGTATTAAATGCACCTGCATGAGAGCCATAGTTTTCATAAAGAGCAGGAAAGTGTATCCAGGATGCTACAAAACACGGATCCCTAAGCCAGGATAAATTTTTTTGGTTACAGACTCTTCATGTTGCATCTATTCAGGATCCAGGTCATAACAGCTGAGAACCCGTGGCTGGGTCTGAATGGCGGCATTCCTGTGCCAACTGCCGACCAGTTGCTTCATGGGCTTCGTTAAGTCTTTCAAATTATCAGTGTTTCATTTTCTTAATTTGTCATGCGCAAGACATGTCTTGAGAGACAGTGCTTTAGTATTTTGAAGTCCAACTATCATTATGTGCATCTCAGCCAAACTAGCCAGTGACAACTACAGATAGGATAATGCTTTTCAAAAATGTATTTGTGTCTTTCTGTTGGTGTCTTAAAAGTATGAGGTCTGATTACCCTGGTATTAATGTGTATAATTGTCTCATTAATCAGCACAGACCTTTTTCAACTGTATGTATGCTTCAGCAGTGAATAAATCGTAACAGTGATGGTATTTTTCAAGTAATACAATTTTTAAATGTCACACGCATATACGTCTGAAGATATCTGCCTTCCTCACTGACCATTCCCAAGACCAGAATACTGAATTTAAGAGGTAACTTGTCTAATACAGTAAAATCAATCCTGAGAGTCATGCACAGCTATCGCTCTCCATGCCCACTTTTCCCACTTTAAGGCTATGTTAATGCCCCGAAAGCAAATTTAGTCCTGTATTTCTGTGCCTGGGGGTTTTCTCTTAAAATTTAAAAACAAATCCCTATACTTCACTGATTTAAAAATAATGCTGAAGCCAAAGTAAAAAAAACCCCAACACACTAAGACCTGATATAACTTAGAGTACACTTTTACTGTAATTACCACGGAAAAAATAATAGCAAGCCAGCTGTACCTATTTACAAAGGAATTTAAGACAGGCTCTGGGGTCTGATATCCTTATCTCATGGATAGACTGAGCACACAAGGAAGATCCTCACCGTACAGTACTCCTATATTGCTAAAAAGATCAGCCAGAGCAACCATGAGCCAATGGCCTCATCCCTTTCAACCTAAAGGCTAAAAAATTCCAGTTGACCATTATCCTAGAACAATCCTGTCAGGCCATCACATGGTGATATTTATTACGTGTGTCTAGTTCAAAGGTGTTGCAAAACACAGGTAGAGAACTTGGTTTTTCAGAGCTGAGCGTTAAAAACAAAATATTCATTTTCACAGTGCTCATTACACAGGAAACAAAATGAGCCTGTGTTCCAGTAGCTGAAAGCAAATATGATCATATTCCACATCTTTCTCTCCTTTGCCCATTATTTTTTGGGCTCGCACATTCACTAGTCCTCCCCCCTCAGCTGCACAGTCTCATTTACTTTCTCCCTCAGTCTTGCATTCCTCCACCCTTGCCCTCCATAACCATATCTACCCATAGTTTTATAAGGCGTTCATGTTTTCCCTTCTCTCTTTAGCCACCACGTGAGCCCCAGCAGGGCTTCCTTCCCTGGCAGCCACCCTCCTGTCACGTCATGGAGGGCCCCAGTAAGGCAGCAGTTGCTGCAGGAATTCCCTGCTGACCAAGGGCCCCTCTAGGGTTCATGCAAAGGACTAAAACGCAGAGTCTTTTGGTCTGACTGAGATCATCATCAAACAATAAACCCACTAATTATAACTTTGCCTCATCCCTCACCTCTCCCTGAACCAGTTTACTCTCTTCCCTACAAAGAGAGATAGCAGCAGTGAAGTACATCCTTTGGGTATGTAAAGAAGGCCTCCTTCATTAAATGCTATGAAGTGTTTTGATATCCTCAGAAGCGTGGTGTTACTTAAGTGCTAATCGCTCTAGTCTTCAGTATGTCCAAAATTATTTCACTTGTTACCAAAAAGCTCCATTGTCACACATTACATTGCCGTTGCACTGAAAAATAATTAACAGCCTACATTTTGGGGTCCATTATTTGAGCAGTCTGACTGACTGGGGAATTATCCAGAATTCCCAAGTTTTCAACGGAGAAATTAGAAAACATTAAAAAGGTAGGCCAGGGAACAGCTCTATGAAACAACTTAAACAAAGAATGAGAAAAGAGACCATTCCTTCCAAGCACTAAGACAAAGCAGTAGGTAGAAGTCAAAGTAACAAGCAATAACAAGCAATCTATATGATAATTTAAGAAGGTAATGTGTTAGATGTAGTCCCAAAGATATTAAACAAAAGTATTCAGTAAATCATTCTTAAACATCCAGAAACCCAAAAAGTTATCAAGAACAGCATATAGTACTCAAAACAGAAGGTGAACATACAATTTTATATTTCAAACAACACATAACACCTGATGTAGAGAAGCAGTCTCTAGTACTCGGATCAGCAGCAAATTCACTGTCTCCCCTCTTGCTTCTTCAGCACCTCTTCACCTCTTTGCTTTTCTGGATGCAACCAACTTCATCAGCTTGAGGTCTAGCTAATACAAACACTGTTATACATATAAGTCAGTGAGTCAATATCTTTGGCTAACCGTAGTGAAACCAGGAGGGACTGAAACTCTGCATCCAAACAAACCTCAGGCTTCAGCGCCCACCAGATTATGACCTGCATTGGTTCCTTACCCTTCAGAGCTCCCAGATTCAGTTAGCTAACATTGGGCAAGCACTTTGATTACCAAAAAACGCCATCACCCCCGACCCCCACCCGACCCCCCAAAAAAACTCAAAACAAACACCACCACAACAAACCTAAAACACATAAACCCTAGGTAAAGTACCAGTGGTACAGAAAATTCAATAAATAAATAAACAAACCCCCAAGCTTTCAACAGATATTTAAGTAAGCTGCCAGTCTGTGTAAGACCAAATCCTTAGCTGGAGATAGAGGAGCAAATGTCTTGTAAAGGCAGCGCAGGTATGTTAAGAACATGAATCCCAAGGTCAAACTCAGTCTCTGAAGAGCAGCAGTCTGGGAAGGGGCATCTTTCACAGACTCTTTCCTCACATTCCAAAACTGTTTTTTTTTCTTACAGTCTCAAAGCTGTAGAAAGTCATCTTTCTTTCCAGTTTCAGCTCCTGACTTCCAGCACTGCTGGCCAGGCCGGCACCCAACGCACTCAGCCTCTAGCCGCTGTGGAATTTCTCACCCTGGCACCACATGCCCAGCTGTGCTCATGGAAGTGGAAAATCTGACAGCATTGTCTGAAAGACACAGCTTGGGATAATTGTTGCTCCTCATAGTTCCTCTGTCAGTGAATATTATCATATTCCTCTCACAGGAAGGCTACTATACCTCTCATATTCCTCGGCTTCCAGCCACAGAATTCCTCTGTGCCTTTAAAGCAGCAGCAAAGTATGTTATGATGTGAGAAAAGGTTTAAAAATCTTGTGCAGATTAAAGCTAAAATCTCCATAACTGTACCTGCTTTATTAAGTTCTTTGGGCAGCGTAAACATGGGAAGAGGAGGAAAAGGAGAGGAAAAGGAAACCAAAAGGTACCTATGCTTCTGTAACACAGATGGATGTCCTTCATGCCTGCAAAATCCTTATTTTATAAATACAATATATAGATTACACTTGTTTTAACACAGGAAAGAAAAATCACTATTACAGTACAAAAACTTTGTTGTAAATTTTAAACAAAACACAGAAAGGAAAGCTGTGCAGTAGCTCACAGCCAGGCACGTACCTCGCACACACACACCAGATCCCAGTACAAGGGACCATTTTTATCACAGATCCATGCTGTCTACCTTCAGTTCAATTAACATAATTCATCGCATCTAATTTTGGTATCTACCTAACCTGCTTGGAAAGCTACTGCCACCATCATGCCTGAGCTCCTCTTGACCTCCAGTGCCTCCGTCCCCCTGCTCCCGGGGAGGCAGAGTGTGCTGCTTCCCCAGGGTCCTCTAGGAGCGTGGTGGCAAAGCACGGGAAACAGCCCAGGGTTTATGCGTTTCAGGTTAGTGCCCTGACAACTTCACCATGCAGTTTTTCTCTCAAATGCATGCCACACGGGGGTTTTTTTAGGGACACAGAACTGAAAAAATGATGCCAACGAAAATCCTGCTCACTCCAGCAGTACAAGGGCTGAACTCTCTAATGTTCCCCATGGATTTTCCTCCGCTTCTCCCCATCCCCTGCCCCAACCAGTGATGTTGTTTCTCATTACTCACAAGTCATCACCTTTTTTTCAGAATGCTAGCCGATGCTTAAACATTTATTTCCCTGGAGACTGCCAAACCCAAAGTCATGACTGGAAGGACTTTCTCTCTGTTGCTTCCTTCCATTTCTTTTGCTACAGGTAAACGTGCCATTGTTATTCAGAGGAGAATAAACAACATTCCTACTTTACGCAGAGAACTTGGATGACAGTTTCTCTGAGCAATTTTCCACCCTCCTATTTGTGCATGCTGCTGCAATGGCAAGCCTTGCACTAATCTCATCTTAACACTTTTAGGTGAAAGCTCACGTTAATAGTGTGACTTAAGCTTCACAGTTTCACACCACCTTGGGCTGGTTCCACACCAGGCCTGATCTCCCATCTGAAATGGAGGTGAGTCAAAATCAAAACAATTTAGCCAAAGCCACCCAAGTATTAGACTGGTACCTCAAAGTAACTTTGGTGGTCCAGAAAACATAAATAAAGAGCTGATGCCCAGGTGCGGGAACAAAAGCTGTCCATAATATATTAAGTGATATGCTTTCTTTTGATTAAGTAGAACAATATCCATAGCCTCTATCTCTTTCAGTAGTCCCAACAAGTCTCCCCTCCATTTGTATCTACACAGAAGTAGGTGTAACCTAGCTTTTCATGTATCAGTATGTCTCTTCCAAAAATTAGTCATGATTTGAGGTGATTAAGAGATACCTTAAAGACTGTAATAGGGCACTTAAAATGGAGGTGCACAAAATCCCTAGGCATTTAATGAAATTCAGGCCAATATATACATAAAACATGCATAAATAATACATGTATTTAGTGCAATAGAAGCCTCTTCCTATATAGTTAGTATGTTATGAATTGAAAGAAATGAAAAAACATGAAGTAGATACAAATGCATGCACACACAGAGAGAAAATTATGTGGCCCTTTCTAGCATGAAAAGGAAATTATTAAAAGTTGGATAAACAACAACGGAGGATATGACAGGGGCAGCTGGAGAACCACACTGGGGGACAGAACTTCTAAGTGAATCCACACAAAAAAATGTCTCCCCTGACAATCCGTTGTTCTTCAAAGAGAATAATGATTCTAGAGATGAGTTTGCATTTGTCTTCGGATGTCACAATAAATGCTAAGAAAGCAGCTGAATGAGAGTTATTATTTCCTCTGAGCAACGAAGGATTTGGGTACAGTCAGAACACCAGCACCCGCAATCTGAGGGCAGATACAAAGCAACAGCAAGCTAGGCAGGAAGCTCAGAATCGTTCCCGGGCCCTGGGAAAGGAAGATGAAAGAGGCCATGGGGCAAGCTGGAGATCTAAGAAAGGTAGATCTAAGAACCACAACTGCAAGGCAGCTGTTAAATCATGAGGGAAGTAGGAGCATTGTTTGAGAAAGTGATCACACGAGGCATAAAGTTTTCCAAGACCAACAGAACATAACTGCATGCGAATCGGCGGAGAATGTACTGCGCAGAGGTCTATGCTACTTCGTTGGAATAACTTCGCCCATTTGGGAGCACTGGGGCTGCATCCAAGTCTTTACCATATTCACACACTCGCTACCCTGAGCACAGCAGAAAGGACTAGTAACCCCTTGGTGCTCAAGAATATCAACAGCTATGTTATGGGCTATCTAATCTGCCCTCCCTAAGTGAGCTTGCTGGGCAGAACATAAATCCAGCCCTACCTCTGAGTAACAAGATGCTTTTCCAACTGGCCTGGTGGAGTACTTGGCCTGATGATGACTCTCACAGTCAGATGTGCAATCTACCCTCTGGCTCCCTGTTGGTTTGGACTTGTTGCCGATATACTCTAACACCCACGACTGCAGGAGATAAAAGAGAGGTTCCTGTTTGACTGTATAAGACAGCATAAGACATAAGCATAAGACAGTCAACAGGTAAGCTATGTCCTTGCACCTGCTGTTTGCAGAACTGGCTCTTTCCACTGCACGCTCTTCCCTGCCGTGCTTCTATATGGAAGAAGACAGCTGTAAAAGACACAAGAAGTAACCTTTAAAGCTACTGTATTGCAGCTGGAAAAACTGACCCAAGAAAGTAGGGTGCTTCCTGTCCCACTTGGTTGGGCTGCTTCGGAGTGTTGGTGTCACAGTGCTTGGGAACCTGTTTCATTATTTGGTAACTTCCACGGCACATCTGAACACCCTTGTTTAGTCAGAACTAAGTCTAAAATGGACTATGGGTTGTGTTACAAAAGCATGAAAATATTTTTTAAATCCACAGCCCTGCCCCCCGCCCCCATACCGTTCTATCAAAACATACACAGGAAAATGTTTACAAGTTATAATCTTCTCAGCTAGGCTTAGTTTCCTGTGTATATTTCAAATGCAATGTCTCGAGAACACACACATACAAATACCTAAGAATGCAGGTGGGGTCCATGCAGACCTGAGTTCCAGGTTTTACAATGAACCATGTTATTTTCTTATATGTCGGCTTTGGTCTTTCAGTTTGCCCCATCACAGTTGGGTTATGAGATGAAGTTCAGAGTGAAGCTGAACGAAGGGCAACCACGGTGCGGTGCTGCTTTTTCTGTATGTGAAGTTGTGCACAATTAAGGGGAATGGAGAATCAGAGTTTAATTTGGCATTTTCAGAGCTGAGATTTCTTCATTTCAAAGGCTGAGTTAAGTCTGCAAATTTCAAAGTATCTAGCACACTATAAAAAACAAGAAAATGGAGCAATCACCAGAAGAAAGTCAAGTGCTCAAACTAGGACAAAGTAATAACTGACACGGAACTGGGACTTTCCCCGTTTTCACTCTCACAATTCTGTGGTAAACCATTTCGCTTTGTCTTTGGTTTAATTTAGGAAAAAAATATAGAAAACTCTCATGCTTGGAATGAGTATATGTTAATCTTTTGTTCTGAGTAATAAGGTGCAAAGAAATGTAGTCCTGGCAGGATACTAATTTCTGATGTTGTCAATTAAAAAACTTCTCCTGGTGTTTTGAATGGAAAAATCTCTCAGAAAGTGTTTTTATCGAAGCACCCAGTTCCAAGTCCTGGATTATTAGGTTAAGCTCCGTCAGCAGAGAGACCAATATAAATGCTTTTCATACCATCTGCCTTGATGCCTTGACAAAAAAATAAAGAAGAGGAAAAAATACGTAGGTCCAAAACTCTCGGATTTTAACCTGTTTCCCGTTAATATAAAGCCGGGAAATTCAGGTCCTAAACATATAAAATGAAAAACACGTGATTACGTCATTTTCTTTTTGTCTTCCCTCAAAACCTCACAGACCATCCAAAATCACCCAGTGTTCCCAGGACCTGATTTCTTTTTATATTTTATAATCAGAAAAGCAGCTTTAAGTAAATGTAGGCACTAGCAAATTATTTTTGCCACTCCCTTTTGCTGTTCTGAAAAGGGCTCGTTACAGCTCATGCATTTTTACCTGATGTTTATTAGGAGGCTCTGTATAATTACCAAGGTTTTGATTTTCCTGTTTAAAAACAAATTAGGGTGGTGTGCAGGGTCTTGCAATATTAGAAGGTAACTCCAACAGCTAATGACGGAGGACAGTGCCTCAGTGAAGGTGTTAGCGATCCATCTGGCCAATTAAAGAGTAACTTAGGCAGAGCCTGATACTATTTCTCAATTACAGTGGCTGTGACTTTGAGAGTTGAGAAGCAGCAAGATTTGGTGTGAAACAATGAAGTGAATACATAGAGAGAAAGATCAGGGGAGAGCTGCTGTAACCCCACATCAGAGAGGAAAGGGAAAACACTATCAGCCAGAGACATACCTTGACTTACCAACGAGAGAGGGGGCTGGACTTTAAAAGAAAACATCTCAGACATGAAACAAATACAGGTAAAGTCTGTCTCCCTGCAGATTTGCGATCAGAACCTGCAAGTGCTACACAATACCAGTACAATTATCATAGGTCTCCTCTCCCACAACAAAGTAAAATTCTCAGTGAGCAAAAGACAGCATGGGCTGTGGCTCTTCTGGAGCGAAGCCTGCGCTGGCCAGCCAGCTGTCCTCCACCGAACGTCCTTAGGTGGTAAGTTCTGCCTGTCTTTCCCTCAAGCAGCGGCACTAATTTGAGTTTTTCTCCTCTCCTTAGATAGCCATTTTGTAGGAAGCAAATTATCTTTCAGCTCCTTCCTACTTGGCTGAAAGCGATCAGCATGCTTAACAGCTACGTACGGGTGTGACAGACAGGCACAGGGACAGACAGTCCCATAAACTTAGATGAGATAACTTGGCAACAAGTACTCCAGGAATCTGGGGGTGTTTAAAACCTGGAAGTGGATCCAAACTTTAGCTTATGCCATGCCTGAGGTAGAGAGAGACCAAGGCCTTGTTCTGTGTGCTGCCTTCCCATTTGGACCCCCGTGAGTTCTGACCATGCGCTATTTTCTCTCGTGGCCATGACTGCAGAAGCAGGCCAGCAGGATCTCCCACCGCAGAATCTGGACATGGACACGCCAGAGGACTACCTTATGTATTTCACATCATAGACTATTTTAAAACTTTTTTTCTTTTTTCTTGTCTTCAAAATCATCGAACTTGAACTCAGAGGTCAGTAACAGCATTTCTTCCTGTCCTTTCCCTTCCCACCTGAGAGAGAACATCTGCCCCCACTTCTAGGAGGTTAGTACGCCCCTTCCCTCCCATTGCCAGTCTCCCATGCTGGCTCCTACTCCTTTCTCTCATCTTCCAGCCGTGACAGCAGAAGGAGTTAAAACCTCATACTGCTTTCTGGCCAGCACCTTCTCAAGTACGTCACCCCTCCCCACGCATGCACGAGTTGCACTGCCCTCCCTCTGGACGGTTCCACATATCTGTCCTCTGAAGTTACAGAGATGGGAATGATTTTCCTCAACATGAAATGCTGCATAAAGAGTGTGGGTGGGAAATATGCAGTGTAATGGAACTGAAACCCCATAAGGGAAATCAACGCAGGCAGCTGCTGATACACTATTTACTTGGATAAATCATCCATTTTCCTCCCGGGCAAGATGACTTGAGGTATCACCTACCCAGGATGGCAAGTGCAAATATAAATAATAAATAAGACTATCTGAGGAAGAATTCTCACTGTAATGGGTTTTGAGAGAACTAAGTTTCAGTTAAACTTAATCCTTGCTGTCTTCTGTGTCTCCAGCAGCAGAAACATCTGGTCGGTTTTAGATTCCCCTTGGATTCCCAACTTCAAAGGGAGTTATAAAGAATAACAAATACATGTACTGGCACTGAAAAAAAAAATTAGAGCAGCAGGAGAGAATGGTAAAATTGTCCTTATTTGACTGCTAGTGACAGGCGCCACAGGCAGAGCTGTGAGAAAAAATCTTAACGGCTCAGGCAAATAAGCTTTTTTTTTTTTTTAATGACTGGCTCTCTCTACTAATGACGCAGAAAATCTATGGGATCTGCCCCATAATGGCAAGAAGCACATGTGCCAGGGAGTATGCACGCAAGGGTATTCAGAAAACAGATTTCAAATCAGATATGTCCTAAATAATAGGCAGGAAACCAGGAACCAAGTTTTGTTCCCAGCCCTTTCACTGAGAGTACCCTGTGTATATTGTTGGTTAAATTACAGACGTACAAATTTTTGGCTCTTTTAAGTCAGTAGGACGTTGTAAAGTATGGTCAAAAACAATGACTGTCATATACGCTTTTCAAATCCTACTTCAAAACCTCCAGGAGCAGGGGTAGGTAAGCAAACACAATAACAGATGTCTGCAGCTTTCTGTCTTCCTTCCACTCTCTGGTGGCTGCGAAGTGAATGCCATGCTCCCTTTATGAATGCAGCACTACCAGCAACAACTTCTGACATGTTTCTGCCCTTGCGTGCAGTGAACAGAAGCATATAGCTGCATGCTGATCTTGTGAATCAGTGCACTCGTGAAACAATCACACCCCGTTCCCCACTTCCCCCATGCAGCATCAGGATCTCCTTTATCCTTTTTTCTTCCTCATGTTTCACCATTTTGGTCATATGGTTAACAAAATAAATGTCATGTGAAGGATGTGTGAGGATTCACGAACCTGTGTGAAGCCTCCTCTCTCCTAAACATTAACTCTTGTTGTATGAATGATTAACTCCTGTATGAACACTGAACTTGCTACTGTTTTTCATCAAAACTATAGACTCCTAAATGCCTGGCATCATGTAAAGCAAATTTACAAGATGGATGCCAGAGTGGAAAATTACAGAATAGGCTTTTGCAAATAGCATTAAAACCACAGCCATACCTCATTCACCTCCACTTACAGAGAGTCCATAGAATATACCGTTTCGAAGGTAGTCATCAAACAAATTCCAACCATTCCTGAATCAAAGAGACTGATCAACTTGTGGATTTTTGACAGAACAAGAAAAGCTGTATTTGGCAACTAAATTATTTGTTGCAACTAATTCATTCAGGTCTCTTGCTGGAGTTGCAACCATGACTTTTTACATGACCCTATTTTGCTTTATTATGTCATGAGGTAAGCAGCTTCCCATTGTTTCATCTTTAAAGATATTTCAAGACCTCTTAAATGCCCCACATAACAGCAAGATCATATCAAGATTTTCCCATAAATACAGTAATCTCATATTTAGATCAAAACTTTCAATCATAAAACCCCTAAGTTCTTGTACAAAGTAATGATCAAAGGATTTCTGCAACAGGCTCATTACTGACGGACCCTATTCCCAAATAGATTTCTCACTGAGTATTAGAAAACTGTAAGTGAAGATGCTTTACAAACTGCTATAGAAGTAGGAATTAAAGAATATACTGTGGAATTTGTCATCCCCAAGACAGAGATCAGCAATTTCTGAAGCTCACAGTGCGGCACTATTAAACAGTTGAATCTGAAAAGGGGATCCAAAATTAACCTGAATGCACAGCAAAGACAGGATGAGCCAGCTCTATGTCTGGTGTACTGCTAATAGTTTTGTGGGAGCCAAGGTGGGATAAACTCATTCCTCTTCCCCAGGAACTATCACTGGAAGGAATGCTATGGGCAGTAGTGTCTCTAGTGACATCAGACTGTTGGGACCTGTGAAAGACAATACTTTTGGAAACGCTACAATCCACAACGTACTGATGTAAAATTAACTTCTGGGAAAGCTTCGCTGACATCTTGACCTGAAGACCTTTGACTCTTGAAAGGAGGCCTGCCTTCTTAGTAGGGCTCTATTACCTGTGTTGCCAATACGCTCCTATTAGGAACCCCTTCAGATTAATGCTTACAATTTCAATTTTCCAGCAAAAAAGGCCCATTTACCTATAGATGGTAAGGGAAGACAAAAAAGGCAGATCAGGAAATCTCAGGGTTCCCAAAACTTGTACTCCAAGAAGGGATTTCTTCAAGAAATACTTAATATCAAGGTAACATTAGAAGTTTTCTGATTTCTGTATTTGCACTCAGAGCAGCTGTACTGCCGGTGTTGATTCCAGGCTGAGGGAAGCACAGGCTTCAATAGCTTGAACAACAGTCACGGGTTCTGACTACATCCAGCAGTTTGAGTGGAGAATTTCCAATATGGACTTGATCCCCAGTCTGCTAAAGCCAAGGAGAGAATTTAGATCAAGCTCGATACATGTTCCAAGTAAACTTCATCTTTTTTCTACAAGAAATGCTACATACAGCAAAACAGAGTTCATTTAAAAACCAGTCATCCCGCCTGTCTACACCCCTGAATCTTCACTCTTACGCCCTGCAGCAATGGTCCTGACTTTCTGAAGACAGACTGGCAAGTGAGTATCAGGTAAAAGTGAAGGCTTAGAGAGGTGTGTCAGCATTTGACTATTGCACATAGTGAGGGAAATAAAAGGTATTGAATGAGAAGGCGAGGCAGAATAGCTTTCTCTTTACATTTGCTACAAGTTTTTAGTGCTACAGATCTTTCCTGTGAAATCGTATCTCTGAGTTTGATGTGTCATTTATTAAAGGCAGCAGCACAACAAAAGGGACATAGGCTATCAGTCCTGGGACACCAGCTAACAAACACTTCAGTTAAATCCCAGGATTTCTCCAAACACCTTTATAAACGTTTCTTTACATCCTGTTTATAGCACGTTACATTCTGTGACTAGAGCTGGTAGACCAGATCCTGCATGGTCTAGCAGTTTCTTGAGCACCTTTCCTGTCCTCTTACATGCCTACAGGCATTCAGGCACAATGCAGCAATTGAATATAACCATTATAAAGACAGTTGAACTCCTGGCCAACCCTCAGCATGCACATATACATTTGCAAAGCATTAATGGCATGGTAAGTGAAAAACAACCATCCCAATAGTATTAGCCAGCTAGGCAAGATCTACAGATGCTTTCTGTTTGCTTGGGATATTTTACTGCTTATATTATCCTTTTGATGTGTGCTGCTCCACTAGCACGCAGGAAATATTGTGAGTGTGTCCACAACATAAACTGTTTTATTTATAGAGCTCTGAGGTGGGGGAGCTTTTATTTTTGCATTTTTTTTTAAGGCCTAAACACATCAATATTCCATCTCTTCATGTCCAAGATGAGTGCAAAATATGTTCTTCAGATTAAATCAGCCCTCTTAAGACTAAAATCAATTTATACTGATGTAGCAGGTTACATGCCTAGTCACATAAAAAAATTCTGATGAATACAGGAGACAGCTGTTGGACAAAGCATATCTTCCTGCCTGTCTTGTCACAGGCCTGTAACTGAGAAATACTAAACCAACTACACTATTGTCCAAACACATCTTTATTTAAAAACAGCTTTTCTGTACCAAAAAAAATACCCCTTTCCAGATTTGACAATCAGAAACAAAAGGTTAGGTGGTCTAACGAATGGAAAACCTTTTCAATTTGTATTACTGTGTCATCTTGTGTTTACCTCCGACCGGAGTGAGAACTCTGAAGTTTGCAGAGCCACAATTTCCCCTGAACGGGTGCTTGGACACTGACTGCTCTATCACTAACATACAGAAGTTGCAGTGCTGATATTCTTAAGGAATCCGGCATTGTATCCAGCCAAGTTTAAGGAAGCCAGATCTGAATAACCAAGGTGCCACAGGAACGGGTTAGTATCTCAGTCCTTGTTCAAAAAATAAGGTCATCACACTGTTGAGACAAGGTCAGGCGCCTTATGTTTTCCAGCAACAGAGCAACCCTTAACTATGTTCTTTGCTTTTAATCTTCACCCTTGCCCTCCTTGACCAAAATATCCCTCTTAGATTCATGTTTTGCTTTAGTAGGGTGCCCCCACTGAGACAGATTCAGGCCAATCCTGAAGGATTTAAACTTGGCCAAAACCATAAGCTAAAGTAATACGCCTCCAAGGCATATACCACATTGTGGCCCTGGACAAGACTGCTTCCAGAAGAATTTTACTATTTAAGTATACAGATCCTACAGGAGAATGGAGAGGGAAAAACATCCAATATATTAAGAAGAAACAGAGGGAATGCTTTGGGTGTTACACAGGACCAGGAAAGAATCAAAGCAATAACCAGAAAGTGCTCAACTAAGGGAAGGTCACTTTTAAATCAAATCTAAGAAGCAACAAATGGAAGTGTATACACTAATACTAACTGTACAGGCTTGACAATCACACTGTCATTACATTAAACTGTTTGCTGACTTCGCAAGCAATTGCACCGTGATAGGCACCCAGAATTTGAAAGGTTTGGTCCATGACCAGTCCAAAGAGAAGGAAAGCAGGAGAGCTGAAATGGTATCAAAGGCTTCCCAATTTGCCGAGCAGAAACACAGAATGTATTTCCAGGGGAGATCTATGTATAGTTACAGAGGCAGATTCTGATTAACTATTACAGAGACAGAAACCCTCATTATAACATCAATACAAGAAGACCTCAGCATAGTCTAAGGGTCCTCACACATTTTAAAATTTTTGTTGATTTAATAGAATATGACAGATTTAACAGATTTGTGAAAATACATTTAGTAGAATTCTGATGAAGTACTCCCCTAAGCACCACCTAGGAGAGCTCAAACACAACCCAAAATTCCTGCTTTATAGGATAGCTACAGACTTTGAAATTTGCTTTTGTTTCACAGTTGAATTAAACACCGCATTGCAAAGTTGCCCATGAAACAAAAATAAAAAATCATTTCAATCAATTCCATGTTTTGTTTTGACAAAATAATTTTGTTTTGATTGTTACTTTCAGTTTTGATTTCAATTTTATATTAGAACATAGAATAAATTTTTGAAAGAAAAGTTTGAAACAAAACCATTTCTGTTCCAGAAATGCCAAAAAGCTTTATCTGGAAATATGAATAATGAAAATAAATAAAAGCCCTGGAAGTTTTTGTTTTGGTTTGGTTTTTAATGAACTAGTATTTCCACAAGAAGAGAATCCCACTAGGTATTTTTTTAGTGCTTCTAGTCCTGACCTTCAGTACTTCTTAGTGAGCCCCAGAAGCTTGTAATATCTCTGCGATGCTATCAATATATCAGTGACAATCTAGTTATTATTAATAATCCAGCTGGTATGTTGTTCTTGTCCAAGAGCTGGTGGAGCTTACTGATATATGAAAGGTAAGAGGCTTTTGCAGACAGTCATTTATGTAACAACTAACATATGTCTTGCTGGATAAAGTACCCTTAATTAGTATTGCCATTTGGGGACGTATCAAAACCAGTTCTGAGCAGGATAAAGCAGCAGGCTGAAAGTCACAGAGAGTCCTACAGAAGAATCTGGGGTGAGGAGAAGTGAGAGGAATGCTAGCTGTTTCTGCTCTGTCCCTGTAACCTTAAACTTAGAGTGGTAAAGAAATGTAAGAGCAGTCGAGATTAATAAGACGTTTAACATCTATGAATTCCTTTTTCTTTAACCACTTGCTCCAACTGCTAAGAAAGCCCTTGATCACTGTTCGTACATTTCCAAAGGAATAAAATGCAAAATATCATGAAGTCATGTGAACCTTGACTGAAGCTGTGAGAAAAATCCTTGCCAAAACCAGGAAGAATTCAGGGATTTCACGTAGATCAGGTAGCAGCAAGAATGCCAACATATGAAATTATTCCCTCAGGAAGACCAGAAGGAGAGCTGAAATACCACTGGACCTTAAACCATGACAGCACATCATTCCCAGTGATTGGCATCCCCTGGCTACTTCAGCATTGAGATGCTGATGAGAAGTGGTTGCATCCCATGCCATTTGGTGAAGGCTTTTTTGTAACATGGACAGAATCTCAGTAAGAACTAAACAATTTTTGTTTCTGACAGAGCAAATTTCTGAACACAGTGCTTGGAGCAGAAGTCCAAGGAATCAAACAACTGTACTGCTTAGTCCCCCGCGTACGCACTTTCTAACTGGAACCTGAACGTACCTACCATAACACCAGATGCCATGCGTTGCAAAGCAGAGATGAGGAAAGTCTTGGGAAGGGCTGTTGGGACTACCTCACCTGTAGGCTTCTTAAAGTATTAGATTTGGGGAGAAGTGTTTGAGAAGAGTGGCTAAAATAAAAGGAGTTAGGATGGCGTATCTTTACAAATATATTATTATCATATGAGAGAAATACAAAGGCTTGTTCAAAAGCCTGAACTACAGTTACCTCTAACAAAGCTTTTCCTGCTGCACACCAAGCAGACTGTTGAATTTGTGTTCTGCGTACTTGGCCCAAGTGCCGACACCTTCCACAACCTGGAAGGAGTTGAACACTCTCTCCTTCATCTTGTGTGTGCCTTCAGCTAAGGCTGTCTGTAAGCCCTTCCTAGCACTAAGATTTCAGAGCCTAAAGGCCTGAGGAAGATGACTAACACCCCTACTCTTCACAAAATAAAAACACAGATGTAGAGATCAGAGAAAACAGAAAATACCCAAATGCACATCCATGCCTCAGCATCCTCAGCAGTAGCCGTGAATGATGCTTGGGCTTAGATCCACATTAGGTGAAGCTTCCCTTTCCCACACACAGTGACTCTTCCAAATGAGGGATCTCGTTCCTCTAATACCAGCTTCCCTCTCCCTTAGCTGATCTTAGTTATTAAAACAAACAAATGAAAAAAACCCTCCCTCTGCTAAGCATCCCTCCCTTCTCCTCTCCCAACTTTCCTTGTGTCTCCCTTTGTGTCTCCCAGGGTTTGTTGTTTTTAAGCCCTTGCACTAATACCTGGCCTCTTTGTTCTTTTTTCTGTTCACTTAAAACTCCAGCCCCCAAAAGCGAATTTGGAGAAAACTGGCTTTCTCTAGTTGCCCCATTGTTCTTCTCAGGCAAGATCTATTTCAGATGTTTCTATTTCAAATATTTAATGACAGACCTATTCATACAAAGATATGCCAACACCACTCCCCTGTCTCTTTGGCATGATGCAGAGCAGAGAAAAAGATTGTCACAAGATACAAGGGTTCAGTTAGTCAATAAAATCAAGTTCTAGCTTATAAACAGTACGTAGCAGATTCCACACATTGCCACACTTCCCAGAAGCAAAAGCCTGACAAAGAGCAGTTTCAAGGGAGACCCCATGGGATACACACATCCAGTTAGCACTACCACAGTGGACGCTGGCTGGCTTCCCTTCCAACAGGACCTGAAGAGAAGCCAAAGACTGTATTGAGCCTCGGAGAATTAACTTACTTTTGGGGTCTTGTCTTCACTGCAGTGTCGTTTGAAAGTACAATGCTAATGTTGCCCCCAGCATGACTCCCACCCACAACAGAAGCCTCTTGCTCAAACTAAGTGCTATTTTAACTTGATTCTTTGGCCTAAAAAAAGATTATAAGTGGCAGGCCATGTGTTGTAGTTACTAGTGTCAGTAACACAGTGGGAACTCAGCAGTTCTCTGGTTACGGGTTTAAGGCATTGATCTAAGGCCCTGTCTTGCAGCTGGGATCTAGACTAAAAACACAAAACCCTTACACCCAGTTATCTACATTAAGCTCATGCAGATAGCATGTGACAGTCTGATGTTAACAATCTGCTTCTCCTCTCCTCAGTCTCTGCAGTACATTGCTGACAAATAAATATTCCAAATTTGCAGAAGAAACCACATGTGTACAGATCAGTTTAGGACAGAGAACCCTTAGCAACATCAGTCTGTAACACTGTTCAGATAAACTGATTCAACACATGTAAAACTAGGCTGGTTTTAAGCCTTTTTACCCACTACCTCTGCTTACCCAGGCTATCACTGGGAACGAGGTGGACTTTTTGCAAGTACCTTAGAGTCGCTGCTTGTGAAACACAGCACAGCTGCACCGATAGCCAACTCCCACAGGAACACAGCGTGATCAGATTTTAGCTCTGTGTGAACTGCAGACCTTATATATATGGACAAGAGTATTTTAAGGCACATTGTGGCATGTGAGAGCAGGCGGAGGTGTCCATATAGACACTGTCTGGGTGGCAAATCCAACCTCTTGCATCTTGATTCTTACCTACATAAACCCTCTCTTCACTCTAATAAGCTGGCATGAGATGAGCAAATCTAAGAACAGGCAACTAATACAAACCACCACAAAAGTGGCCATATTGTCATCTGAATGTCTCATGCTCTAGTTTATTTACAGTCTCCGGGGCTGTAATCCCAGCTGGTAGTTTTAATTAGTAGTGAATGTACTTTCACAACAAATTGGACCTTCTCCTTCTTGGGCATCAGAGATCCCTTCCACAGATGACTGTGGAATACGAAGAGACAAATTTGGGGGACATCGGGCAGGCAGTTTTCTCATATCACGTATCTGAAAAACTACCATCACTCTCTGGCTCACAAGAGGACTTGGCAGCAAGTCAGACTATTTTGACTAACCAGAGGACTCTTTCCCCCAGTGCCAGAGTAGTAAGATACAAGCATCATGGAAGCTTGTAACAAAGCATAAAGTAATGCTGTTTAGGAATCAATACAAAATTGTGGGCCACAAGGCCAGCTGCAGGGGCTGTCTTTTGCTTATGGGTTTTAAGCCAAAGCATGGGATAACATGGCAAGCATCGTCAGACTACGTACACGTCTACTCTTTAGCTGTTATCATACAGGGGTAGCTTTGCCCATTCTGCAGCCATTAGTAAATGCCTTTCTATAAAACTGCAAGTGTAGCAGGGTTTTAACAATCTTTTTGCCCTAGCTGCTCTGGGATTTTTTCTTTCTTAGCTGTAACCAGTTGCAACCAGTTGTGAATAAGTTGTTATCCCTCTGTGCGACTCACAGCAACTAAAAGAAACCAGTTTCATTATGCAAGTCGTCGTGTCCGTCCCCGTCCCGTCCCCCCCCCCCCCAAAAAAAAAAAAAAAGAGTTTTGTTTTATGGTTAATTATCCATGGTCTATTTACAAAATAAATCAACCCATTGTGCACCACCAGGATTTGTGGCCTTATTTGAACTTTGCTTTTCATTAATCACTTTAAAAATAAAAGCTAACTAGATTTTTTTCTTTTCCTCTTTGGTTTATTACTTGCATCTGGGTATAAATTGTAAAAATGGTGAAAGAACAAAGTATGGATTATTCACCCTCAGTTTCATGACTTACATGATCTCAGTCTTGTCTTTCTCCACGTGCCTAAACAGATGCACAGTCCAAAAATTCCAACATTCTGTAAGAAATGCAATCACAAGAAGGTTGAAATATTTTTTAAAACTCAAACATTGACTTATTCCAAAAACATAAATTGTAAAAAGTTTTCCTTAAGAAACAAAAAGGTGGGTAAATATTTCAAGCATACTTAAGCTACTATAAGAGGTCCATAAAATTACTCATATAGATACCTAGGTAATACACAAATGTTTGTGAGCTCTGAGTGCAAGGCTATTTTGTTTAGACAAAACCTAATTGCAGGCAAGCTGGAGAAGGCAGAAAATTGATATCTGATTTCTTTACAGTGCTTACAGTTTATTCAAGAAACAAGATTTCCTTTTTTCCTGAAAATCGTTTAATTATATAAGATGTTTAGATCTTGTCCCCATGCGATGACAGACAACTACCGAATTTCTGAACACTAGCCAATGGAGAGGCAGGCGAAGGACATTTTTAGCTGCTCTGTTAAAAAACTAACCATATTAACACTTATTTCACTCTGAGAGGGAATAAAATATGTATTTGCATAAAACTGAGACTGTCCTCAGTTTCAATTAAGAAAGTCTAACAATGTATTTGTTTCCACTTGGACTCTTCAAGTAAAACTAAAAAATAAGAAAGGCTGACAAACCACCACAATAAAAGTATATATAACACCAGTATATCAAAATACTGCCCCCCCTTTTTTTTTTCTTTTCATTTACCAGTCACCCTTAAGCACTCTTTGCCTTTACTATGAGGAACAGAAAGTCACAGTGCTCCACGTAATCACTAGTGAAACGCTACAGATAAAGCTGTGCTGCCAGTAGGTCAAAAAAATGTGGTTCTGCCGCACTCAAGACTACAACTTTTTACTTCAAAGCTCCTGAGCTGAATGCAAGTATAAAGAAGACCGAATACAGCCAACAGGTATCTTTTAGAAACCGAGATGAAGAGCTGAAGCTAAGACATTAGATCATTAATACTACATACTATTACTAATAGGAGCTCAAGAAGGTAATTTCTGCTTGCCTGTTGGTGCGAAATAGAATTGTAGAGATTTGAAAAGTTAAAGAAACCCACTGCCTCCTCCTCCACTTTGCAGATGGCTGAACTGCTTTAACTTTCATTTCCAAAAGTAAATTAGCTCCTATGTAAATAAAAGTAAAAATTGAAAGCTGCCTCCACCTGACTGCAAAGCACAGCAGCTGGGCTGGGAGAGGAATGGGTAGGCCTTCAAAGAAAAAAGCCTTTTTAAGGGACTCCTAATATGAACGCCTGCCCTTGCAGCAGTGAGCTGTGGCCCTACAGCCGCTTTCCATTATAAATGCTAAATTGGGAAATGTTTAACATTCTTTGTTTAATCTTTGCAGTATAAAGAAAAAACAGCTGATTCTCAGAAACACGACAGCCCGAACAACCGTTATGGATCTGCCCCTCCCTTCCTCACAGCAGAACAGAGCATTTCCAGCCTCAGCAGCAACTGACACTTTTTAATCAGAAAAGTATATTTAGATGGATCCCACAAAATGAGACTGAAACATTGTCTTTTTTTTTTTTTTTTAAAGTCATGTAAGGGCCCTAGGCAACCAGGATATTTAATAAAAACTGTAAGCAGAAAAATAGTTTACGAAATATATGTAGTGAAAACCATGGGCAAAGATAGTTTCAGATGTTTTCTACACTGTTCTTTGTTAATATCTTTCCACAGTCTTTCCATGAAGAGCATTACTATTTGTTTTGATTTAAAACTTTATCACCTAAGTGTGTTCTTCTCTTGTTCGCTGCACAGTCAAAGCAGTGAGTCCATCTAGCCTGCTGCAACCAGTCACAAATAAATCAGCAGAAACTTGGGAGCGAACAATCCTCTCTGCTGCTTACACAGGCAAACTCTCCTTGTATCTTGTCTCTGCAAGAACTTCCCTAAAGGGGTGAGTTTCATCATGTGTCATAAAAGCCAAATCAGCCAGAGGTTTCTCCAGTCAAAATTATGAAATAATACCCCAAATTGAGTCCCTACAGAAACTGAACTGTTTACAGTTAGTTTTCTTACAAGATTTTACCCTGAAGCACGCTTCGTGGATTATCAAGTCTGGTTCCCTGCTCTCTTTTAACACAGGTATAAAGGTCACATCCTGAAGAGTTGTTTTTAAGCCTCTGCATCAATAAGGTGAAGAGAGCTTATCCATCCCTCCCACCCTAGCCACCAGCATTCAGCAGTTGGCACCGGCGAGACCAGATGTCCAGGAAAGAAACCCATAAGCAAATGAGGATGTGCTCCTTTCCCAAAGTGGGTATGACAGACTGCATGGTACACCCTCTCACAGGGCTCACGCTGAGGGAAGCACTCCATCCAAACAGAGCCCTCTTTATTTAGCAACAACAGGAAAACATTAACCATTGTGCAGAGGAAAGAGCAAGGAGTATCCAGGTGTCGACCCTGCTGTAAGCACTGTGCCCATCCCAGCAACTCCTCTACACCACTGGACTTCAGCGATCCTTCCCTGCGGGTGTCACGGCCCACCTGCATATGTTAACAGCAAAGACTAGAATGTGCAGGTTGTCGGATGGGAGAAACAGATTCTCAGATGGGAGAAAGGAACCCCCTGCTTCGTTTGCTGTGAATGCATAAGATAATTTCGAAAAGGAGTAGTACAGGAACATTCAGTGCAGCTAGGCCTGATACTTTTGTTACATCTACTCTAAATATATTGCTTCGTGCTTCATTTCTTACAGACTTAAGTCAAAAAGACCTGTGAAACTACTGAAGGCACTAGCAATGAATTACTGATATAGTGAAGGTCACAAAACTGTCATAAACTTCAACCAAAGTGTCAGAGTTGCAAAAAACACTGTTCTGAGAAACGGAGGGAGGAAACCTTGCAGAATAATTACTAGATAAAAAAGACTACTGTAGCTAATTCAGCACATTGCTGGTTACAGCAAAATCCTATTAGCTAGCTATTTTTCCAATATACCCAACCCCAAGCATGTGTCGGGGAAAAAAAATAATGAAATTTAAAAATAAAAAATAACGTAGAGCTCTTTTCATTTTTGCTGTTGCTTTTAAACCTTTAGGGTTCATATTTAACCTTTCCTCTAAAATAACAAACTTGATTTTAAGAAAACGAAGGCACAGATCTTCGTACTGGCAGAACTCAAACAGCTTATGTTTAAAAAATAAAATACTAGAGTCTTTTAAAGTTGTGAAATGAAGTCTTATTCATTAAAACTGAATATTAACATCTCATTACAGAAACTGTTCAAACTATCACTTTTGCCTATTTTGCCTATGAATTTAGGAATCAGAAGTTTCACAGGTTGCATGTCTAGCATCTGGTCAAGTCAAATCACCCTCTCTTCCATAAATTAAAATTAGGTTTCCGTTCTGCAAAAACCATAAAATTCCATCATTCTGGTTGCTGTTCAGCTGTGTATATATAACTAGACTTTTAGCAGCAAGTTTTTCTTCTTGTTTAATTTGTAAATACTCAGAAAAAAATTAAATGTGTGTTTGACCATTAGGGAAGGTTAGTGCCGTATTACAACTCCATGTAAGCGTATGAAGCAAAGCTGGGGACTGAACACTCAGGAAGTCAGAGGTAACCTGTAACTGAAAAGCACGCAAATCCACTTAAGAGGGAAATTTGCTTGTCTACTATGAAAAGTTATCAGGCTTTGTACCCCCACTCCAAATAAGTCTTCCATTGTAATTAGTGCAGACAAAAAACTTATAGACTCAAACTCTGAGAAGATGGGCAGAAAGTAATTTTCATACAAAGACATACGACTACTCTTTTGATTAAGTTAAGCACTGGAATCATTATTTATCATGTTCTCTGTAAAGCTACGCAGTCTACATTTTCCAAGCATTTTATAAAGGGTTGACAGCTATTAGGGACACCAGAATAAGGGACTTTAAGACTACCCTCCTCCACTGCATGCAACCATGTCATATACTGCTATTGATACATTGATTCAGCCCATCTTACAAATACATGTTTCCAGGCCCTTTAATTCTTACAGATAGTCTTCCAGAATTTAATCCTCTGATGACTAGGGTCACCTTCTGATTTCCATCTAACATTTATAGACGGTTGATGCCCACAGTTTGGTCTTTGTGACAACATCAGCCTGAAGTTTAAATGATTTTTAGCCTCTCCAAATTATTTCAACAATTATTTCTCCCTATGCATTTAAATCTACTTTATAAACATTAATAAAATAGCATTAGATTATTTCTGTAGGGCACAATAAACCAAGTATCTACTACTATAATCCCTAAGAGATTCGGTACTGAGAAAGAAATGGAGGCGGAAGTTTTCGTTGCCCAGAGCCAAAGCAAGGGCTAGTTTCAGAATCAGGCAGGGAATCCAGGTGTTCCAGTACATTTTTGAGTATCAGTGTACTCCACAGCAATTTGGTGAAATATATTCATACAGCTTGTAATATACTTACAGAGCTTAAAATATTCCACATCCTGTTTTCACAAAACCCTATTTCACTTAAAGCTTGTCTCAGGGATCACTGTTGAAAGATGTCAGCTTTAACTATTTTTCCATTGTGCCTGAAGTGGGCATAATTCACACTCAGGCTCATTCTATGACTGCTTTCCAGTGCCAGAAAATCACCTTAAAATAACTGAGAATCGAGCCCTATAACTTTATAATTGACCTAATAGACTCCTGACATAATATCAACAGAATTAGCAGCATTACACTAGGGAAGTATCTGTCCAAGAATGTGCACGCAGACAAGAATGGTTTGTAAAGGGCAAAAGAAAACAAACCCTGACACAATGCTCGCAACCACAAACAGGTCAGATCCTCAGAGGGTACAACTAGGAACAAATTGGTTGCAATAAGTAAAGGAATATTTTCTTCCTGTGATCAAAAAGTATTAAGTTTTCTTAGGACTGACCCTTTTTTTACCCCCCCCAAATCTCTTGTTTTTTTAAATTCTTTTATCAAGGTTATACATTTTTCACTTGCATTTGAGAGAAATCAATTAAAATATCCCAAACCATCCTAGTCAAAAGAATATCTGGATATCTTCAGACATCGGTCACTTAAATGAAATAAAAATGAAGAAATAAAGTTCAGTACCACCTAAAATTTCACTATGCTTCCGCCCTTGCGGCTGTTATACAGAGACTGACCTGACACTCGCATTAAGGTCAGGGGAGGAAAGGGAAAAAGCTTTCACTGTATACATCCAAAGTCTGGGGGGGAGCAGGGGTGAGAGAGAGGAGGAGAGAGGCAGAAACACTGTGCAGAAGCCAGGGATGTTCCAGAGCGCACTGTGACAGGAAAATGCTCAATAAGAATTCCTCCAGCCAAAAAGTGATCTTAAATAGATCCATTGTCTTCCAGCCTGAAGCCCTTAAAAAGGCTCGAAATTAAAGTCCGTGCTGTGGGCACCCAGTCCTCCTTTCCTTTCATCAGGATTTGCAGGTTTTAATACAATCTGTTGTGAGGAAAAACAGTAGAGCTGTACAGTCCAGAGAGGTAACAAAAGCGAAAGGCAGGCGAGAGTTACATAACTGACTTTTTACATAAATATTACATTGAGAGATATTTTGTTTTTCAGAAGGGAAAAAAAATAAAAAAAAAAAAAAGAAAAGCAGAAAACCGCGCCAGAGAATTCAATCCAACCTCCCTTACTCCTCGTCCCTCTTTCACTTTGTAACATGTATCGAGTAGTTTAAACCGAGGTTTTTCTTTTCCTTTTTCCATTAAGACTAAACAAATAACCAATTCAGCCTTAAACACTTCATAATAGTTTTTCTCATATTACCTGAAAAGTGCACCACATCATGGAAGCTGGAAGAGAGTCTTATTTTAAAGCACAACCAAGCCTGCCTCGCTTATCTGCAGCACAGGGCAATTAGAAATGACCATGGATGTTAAACTAAGTCCCCTCTGTACAGTCTGAGAAAAGGGAAAAAAACTGCAAGTCTCCCCATCTGTTATTTCCTTTTTTTCCTTTTTTTTTTTTCTTTTGGCTGTAGAAAAGCAAAATTATGCAAGAGCTTTTGAATGTAAATCCTGTGTGTGCTTTTTCCCTTTTTGTCTCTGTGTACACGGTATGCGATATTGCGTAACTGAGTACAGAGTGGGCGGTTAGCATTTACTATTGATTTACACTACTCCATGTAATGAATTCAGAGCTCTAAGAGAGGAACACAGACGAAGAAATGCAGAGGGGTGAGATGCGGATTTAAGGTATGCGTGGGGAGGGGCGCCATGGAAAGGGGAGCAAAGCATTTAGAAACAGAATTATGCCTTTCTGAACCAAACATGCTTTTCCCAACCTTTTCATTTTCGTGCCCTTTGCTAGAAGAGTGGATGCTTAACAAAAGCCATGAATCCTTCCGTCCAAAAGCAAGGTTTCCCTCCCGCACCCACTGCCCAATTCCTATTAGAAACTATAGAAAAATACTCATTAATGCTACTGTGGCACTTCTTGTGCTAGGTATAAAGATGCATACAAAGCTCTCATTCAGCCATGAGGGTCATTAAGGTTACCAAGTGTGATCTTTCTTTAGTAATACTATAAATCAACTTCTGACCGACTCCTTCAGGACCTACAGGCTTGTAGGAGCACTGAAACATAGGCACTGTGCACAGTATGTAATACAAAGCCCTATGTTTTTTGAGATGGTAGGGTGACATGGAAATATGGGAATTAAGCCTGGAAACAAGGAACACTTCACCTGTTTTGCTCAGTCATTAGGCCTGCCAAAATGTCCTCATTGTTCTATCTTACACACAAGCACATGCCTGGAGTCCTCAATTTAGACACAGACAGGCCCCTAGCTCCATAATGGGAAACATTTTGAGTCAATAAGGTAAAATTCTCTTGCGCCCACTGCATTGCTGAATCCTTTGCCTCCAAGGTGAGACACGAGTTTCCAAATTCTGCCTGCGCCCACTTGACACTAGGCCCTACAAAGCAAGGAAACACCACCAGGCTGGCACAACACTGGACTGCTGGGCATCCATTTATTTATTCATATTGGTCTGGGGATTTTGCTAATAATGTCAATGTGATTCTAAAGTGTGTTGACATAGTTTCTAAAGCACACTGAAAGACTGAAGACTAAAAGGAGGTTTATTACAAGCCACAGGTGACACCTAGCCTAGAATCATAAATGAAACCAAGTATGCTGATAACAACAACAACAACAAAAATCAACTACCAATGTTAAAGCTTCTTTTGCAATGGGCAACATGTTTTTTCTTTACAGGTCTGGCATCAGGTATTTTTACAGCTCTTAGGACCTTAGCAAAGCAAGTGAACAAAAAACCCCTGTGTTATAAGAAAGGCAAACGCTAGTCTAAGGAAATTCCACAGATTTGCAATGTTTCTGACTATTCTGTTGGTTTTTTTTCTTTCCCCAGATCCACATCTACTAATATTAACTATGATACTACCAGCCAGCATGCAGGCAGGATCTCTCTCAGGATGTTAGAAAAAGAAAACAGTAATTCACTGTCTTGCACGTGTTTATTCATTCTGTTTGCACAAAACTAGAAATGCATTGAAATTACCCAGAAAAACTTTACACAAAAGGTCATGTGCAGCCTAACGAGTCTGGTTTGTCTTAAAACAAGACTGATCCTTAGAGGAAAAGATTAAGGTATTCATAAAGAGGGACCTAGGTATGGAATCTGGATTAAGCACTCATTAATACAGACTGGGCCAACTCAAAATATGCTCAGGTACGTTTTCTTTGTTGACCAGGAGAACACCAGGGGAAAGAACTGAGACACAGAAGACATGAACAGAACATCATTGTCATGCTGTCACTAGAAATTATGCTTCACAACCAAACTTTGAGTTGCAAAGACACTCATGCAACGTGAGTGTCTCAGGAACCCTGACTATAGGACCAGTTTATCAAACAATGAGAACCTGCACTCTTCTGAATATACTGCATGTGAGGAGGAACATATTTTTTAGCACAGTTACACACTTAAAGTTAGTCTGGAAGTTTAGTACATCCTCATGGGATGCAGTGCAGAGCTTAAAACGCATTAGTTGTATGAGATGTTTTATATAAAATAGATAGAAATACTGAAGAAATACCACCTAAGGGAAACCAAGCTCAGATATCAGTAAGAGCAGCTCCAACACTGCTATGCTTGCTTTATCATTGCCCAGAGTACACATACATTTAAGCACTTGTTTCCATGTTAGATTATAAGCAAATGGCTGGCTGTGGATTGTACATATCAGGTTCAACCAGAGATCTGTATCCCACAAAAATATGGGGAGACAAATTAGGGAGTTCAGTTCTGATACATTTGGTACTTGAAGGGCTATCAAGTGAAGGTGACAAGAGTTTCCACTATAATCAACTTGCCTTCAATCCCTCAAAAATTTTGGCAACTTCACTATGTAAATTTTCTATTCTTAATGTCTACCTAATCTGAAATTTTGTGAAAACTTGAACAGACAAAGGTTCACCTGTTTTGCACATAGGGAATGTGAAAAAAAACCACCACAACAACAAACCACCATCCAGAGATTCAAGAGAAAAGGGGAAAAAAGAGAGAGATTAAACTATCTATAGTAAAAACATTAACAACTAAAAATATGGACTCATAGTTTATAAAAGTAATTTCTGGCTAGACACATGTTTCAATAAAAAGTGTTCTACTATGATGAAAATACTGACGTTTTTAAAAGTCTACACAGCTCTGAAATATTTTACAAAGAGCATCCTGAATACATAATTAGGTCAGAAAACCCTAAAAAACCCCTTTGTGTGTGTAACAAACTGCCCTTTTTGCATGTAACTCTATGTTACAGTCTTCACCTTCTCTGAGATATGTTGTCCCTACAAGACACATACCTGCAAAGTAAATTATTTTTCACTGTGCTACACAGCCGTTTTGGGGCTTGGGTTTGGTTTTTGGTTGGGTGGTTGGTTGTTTTTTGTTTTTCTGATTAGAGAAACATATTAATAGTAGATGCCATTTGCACATATCAACGATTCTATAGCTCTGTATTTGCAGAAAAACAATGTCACTTCTCAGGAAAGACTGTATCATAAGGGAGAGACTAAGGTTATAAACAAGTTATTACTCTAGGATTTCATGATTTTGCATGTAAGCCTAATGTTTCTCAATACAGTTTCTGTCTTTTTAATGACTGTAGGAGGAGATAAGCACAGTGCTAGGTTGCCATGGGCTTTTAATGGCAAAATGAATAATAAAAAAAATACTAAAATGATAGAGACAAAAATTAAATACATTAGAAATGCTTGCCAACTCTTCTTGCTAGTTAAAGAATCAACAAACCTTTTGCAGACCTCCTGCAATATGATTTTCCTTGCAGTGAAAGAAAGTCACAACAAATACACTTTTCTTGGCAATTTACCTTTATTTTTCTCCTACGGACTTCTCTTTCACATGAAACTTTTGGACTCCACCATTTTGGAATGACCATGACACAGCAGAAATTACTCAACTTTCCCCACCCCTCAACCAACCTATTAAACATGTGTAATGGTGTCATTTCCTAATGGCTCTTACAGACTGACATATTTCCAAAATGGTTTTATTCAAAATGAATGGCAGTAAGATTGGCAAAGACTAAGAAAGCGAAGTCCAAGGAGACTAGCAAAGAACTCAGAGTCAGAAAAAAAAGGTCTCTGGATATTTTTGCCATGTCTGCCAGAACCAAAAGAATTGAGGTTATGTCAGTGTTTCCATAATAAACCTCAGTTTTCGAGACTATAACTCAGCTGCAATGGTCTGATCCAGGCTGAAATCAACACATGCAAGGTTTTAGATCAAGAGCAATTTTAATTTTGTTTTAAGAAAATATTTCCCCTACTGCTAATACAATCTGATGTTATAATTTAATCAGGTAAGGAATTATTAATGTATCAGAATTAGGGACAGAAAGGAGCAGGGAAGCAGAGAACAAAATTCAGAATTCACAGTGAATGCTTTCTGGGATAGCATAACTTCCCTTCCAGATATTCCCTACAATATTTTGAAAAGTCCATATTTCTATGGTAATTGGGGGCTCAGTGTAATTCCTGTCCAACAAACATTAATATTTGTTTTGGTCCCGAAAAGCTAAATCTTATTTCAAAGTAAGTGTGGCTGTTATAATATGCAACAGACTCAGAAACGACTAGGAGGGACTCCAAAGAATTTACTGGATCACAGAATCACAGCGTGGTAGGGGTTGGAAGGGACCTCTGGAGATCATCTTGTCCACCCCCCCTGCTTCAGCAGGCACACCTAGAGCAGGGGGCACAGGACCGTGTCTAGGCAGGTTTTGAATATTTCCAGGGAAGGAGACTCCACAACCTGCCTGGGCAGCCTGTGCCACTGCTCTGTCACCCTCACAAAGACATTAACTGGATAGGCCAGTTAATTTTTAAAGTACTGTAATTTATCATATTCTTTCACCTTATACCTCTCAAATATCACTCTTACACTACACAGGTTTCATCCTGCAGGAGTCCAAGTAACTCAGGGATATTCAGAGAATAGGTAGCTCGCACATCTGAGGAGTCCCCAGACTGCAGAGGGCAACGTACTCCGGTGAGGCATGTGAGAGCTGTGCCCAGAGCTGAGCACATCCTCCAGCCCAGAGGTGAGAGATGATGATGCTGCCACAGCCTCCGTGAGCAGCAGCACCTGAACAAAGTCTGCAGGTCCCTGTTTCATAGAACTTTTCCACTAGCTCAAGGACAAGCGAAAGTGTCAATGCCACCTCTGTCAGCTAGAGATTTCCCCGTAGCGTCTTATTTTTCATATACATATGGCTTTAGACTCCTCTTTGTGTTTAATTCGGGTATCTCAATAGATGTAGTAAAAAATAAGCACCTTCATAGGGTATTTCATGTGACTCAAAGATAAAATTTTTAGAAAGCACCTAGGAGATTGGAAACTGGGGTCTAACCTGAATAACATGATAAAATATACCCTGAAGAGCTTATTTTCAGGTATCAAAATACGAAAGCTGAGAAAAAATGACTTGTGCCAAACCATGTAACAAGTTCAGCACCAGAACCCAGATGTTCTGAGCTGCCTTTCTCTTTTTATCTGCAGAGGAAAATTAGCTTAGACTGGATATTTTAAGAAAACTAGTGTAACATGAGCTGAATACCACAGCAAGGCTTCCACCACTTGACATCTTAATTCTGTCTTTGGTTACATTTTGTCATATTAAGCACTGCTGGTCTGAGTATGGATATATACATGCTGGTGTTTACCTTTCTTCTGCTTTCCTGTGAGCTCCTCAGAACACAGAAACTTGACAATACTCATCAGTTAATAGCATATTTTTTAAACAATTAAATAAATTAAAAATAAGCGAACGATTTGTAACACAAGACTGAACGTCAGTAACAGTATTTTCTACTGTAATCTCTCCATGTTTTCTTAAGACCGTCAGAGCACATTGTCAAAAGAGATATACTCTTATTGAACACCTTGCTCCATGAGTAGTTCCAATGAAATCATGAGACCTATTAACAAAACAGGGTATTATTCAATTACCCAACTCTGTGGCATAATTATTATCAAATCTACTCACAAACAGGGAAATAACTACATAGACCTTAATCAGTTTGTGCAAGATCTCACTCTAAATGAGTGGCCAAGCTGGCAAGAGAACACCAAACTCTCGGCTGCTAGCCTCTCGCTGTAAACACCTCAATGCTACCTGTATTATACAAAAATTAAAATAAAACACAGTATTGTCATTTTTCTGGCATTTTCCAGCAATCTTGATTTATCTGAACACCCTCATCAATATGTTACAGAATAAGAAGAATGGACTTTTCGGGCCCCCCTAAATAGCTGCAATGTTTTCTTTATATCTAGTAAGATTAAGATCTTTCTGACTTTTTCTGCCTATACTACAGCTATGGATTACCAAAAGCTATATTGCTACAACAGACAAAGCTGACTGTTAAAACAGGCATCAGAGATTTCCAAACAGAAGACTAAGATACACATATACCCACACACTCACAACATTCTTTCTGAAAGTTAATTTTGTCATGAACTTAAATGTTTTTCCCAATATTCTGCCACCCAAGATCATTTGGAGAGACTGTAGGACCTGAAGCGAAGATGATCTGTTGTGCAGCAGAAGCAGAAAGTTGACAAACACAGTGCGTGAGGCTTACTGTTAAATAGAAACTAGAGGTTGCACTTTCTCAGACTGTGGGTTGGGACTTTTATTTTAATTACTTATTTTAAGGTAAAATTACAAATGTTATGCTTTGTTTCCACCCTCTGACTTCTAACCCCAGAAGAAGCTACACAATGACTTGTATCAAGCAAATGATTACACAGAGTGAATCTTCTGTCCTAATTCCTGCTCATATTGGAAAGAAGTTTTCTTACCTTTTTCCTACATTTGCTGGGAGCCAACAGTGTCATCCCCTCAGTCATTTCAGCGTCAGCTACTCTTTTATTATACAGAATGTAAGTAATAATGAAACTGTGCTGATCTGCTTGCTTTCACTCTATATAGTGTCTATATTTATAGGCTTATGCTTCTATTTGAATCTATATTTATCTGCTTTATCTGCCTACAGTGCATCTGTTTCTCATACACACAGACATATATACATACACACGCGTGCATGCACACAAATATACAGACATATATAAACACACATACGGGCATACCCAAGAATATGCATACTTACAGCAGGCTTCTGTTCAACAGTAAGATTTGTATAAATATAAACATATGCGGTATACACAATATAAATGAAGACACATGCACAAAGAGAATCATAAACAATTACATGAATAAGCCTTGGTGGCTTTAGGAAGGTTTATTATTCATCGGGCTGCCTAGTCAAGAGGATTGTATACATTTGGTTTCCTTTACGTTACTCTGCTGCAGTAGCTTTGCAAGCAGTAGCAATTTTGCTGTTATTTTGTCTGGAGTTTTTTCTGCGTAAGCTTACTTGGCACAGTTGTGAAATCACTGCTATCCTGTCTGTAGATCGATTCTCTGTCGGTACCACTAGCAGTTTCCCTCAGGCTAGTCATTAAAAAGGCCAGAGTTAAGCCACCCTGTGCCAGTTCAGGAGGCCATCCCCTAGAGGGAAAGAACAAGGTGCAACTCCAGATCCAGCTCAATATGGCAATTCTAAGACCAAACATTCCCTAGGTCTTAAGAGTAAACAACATTTTCCCAAATTACCACAGGATAAACAGGGTATTCACCTTCACATGAGCAGAAACCAGTATTCTGCCCCATCACTTAGATCACACCTAGGTCTGCCTTGACTTTTCTTCTTGCTAGCTAGGCTTCTGTTAAGTCTATCAGAACTGCCAGAGCAGATGACTGAAGTCTGTGACACTAAGGTCTCTATGGTGCCATAATGTGATAAAGCCTGTGTTAGGTGAGCTATGTAAATAGGTTATAGCATGTCTCCACTGGACGATCTTAATTCAGTACTGGATTCGTTCACAACCTACCATCTCAAAGGGTTGTTGGAGGAGGAGGTTCCACAAGATAAGAGCAAAGCTAAGCAACAAAGTCACTGGGGATTTCTTTCTGTGACCCTCATTGCAGAGGCTGTATTTTGGCTTCTCAGTTGCTCATAAGGCAGTGAAAATGAACTGCTGATTCAAAACAAGACCTCTGAGTTCTTCAGAAAGGAGCAGGAAACCCTAAGCCAAAAATTACTGGATATAAAGGCTAAAGAAATAAGATACAAAGAACCCACTGGTATCAAGGGCAGCTGAAAAAGATAGTCTTACCCATAATCTTTTTGAAATCCTGCAAAACTTCAAATATGGCCAAAGAACGTATCGTGGGATTTTATAAGAGTAAAAAACTATACTCAAATCTAAAATAAAGTCTACTCTGAAATCCCAGTAATAAGCGTATTAATTAGAAACTTAATGGACAAACAAATTGTTAGTGCTTCTTTAAAAAAACCCAAAGAAGTTCTAACATATCCTGTAACTCAAAATCAGTAAAAGAACACCTTAAGAAGACACTTTATGTCAAGATTGTGTTGGATAACTAAACCAGAAATACTGCTTCCTAAATCAAAGACTTCAGGATAATTCTTTCATTCACTCAATCATACTGAGGAACTGCTCCTGTAGTAATTTTATGATTATCTGGTATTAGATGGTCCATTTGAAAGAGTTTTCAGAAAATCTATAGACAAGAAGGCTTTTAAATATAATATATATACACACACTTTCCATGTAGACAGATTTTCCATGTGTCTTAATTTCTTTTTGGTCTTAATATTCCCATTTCTTTATCATTATACTGAACTGCAGCTGTTGAACCGAACTCCATTCATACTTCCCTCACTCTTAGAGCTACCCCTTACCCCTGATGACTGACACAACCATCTTAAAATTTAAAAAATAAAATTCCATCCTCTTACTTTTTTTTTTTACTGCTCAGCACAACTTACACAATAACATGGGATGCACACTACTTGAAAAGTTTTGCCATCTAGAAACAAAATACCAATTTGAAAGATGGAAGAGAAAGGATTTTCGGTTAACTTCTGCATTATCTGAGCACCATCAGTCTGGCAGGGTCTATTATGAAAATACTGCCATACTACTAAAAATGAGAGTTTTGTGGTAACTGCAATGACTCTGCACTTATGTTATCTTTAGCAGTGACCATTTAGCAACCAGTCCATTCTTTTTTTTTTTTTTTCTCAGCAGGGTATTTTATAGTCTTATTGGGCTTAAGAGCATTTCTAAATTGAAAAATATAATTTAATTATTCAGGTGGCAACAGATTGATTACAGAATATAGTTTCTCTTTGAGGGTACCCTGCAATGTACCTTTATACATATAAGAAACTGTTTAAGCATTTCTTTGATGCACAAATGTACAAACTCCTACCTCATTTGTTCGGCATTCTTTGAAATTCTGTAGGTAGAACATAAAAGGAATCTGTTTAATGCAAACTCTCTCCTTTCTTATGACAAAGAGAGTGAATATTACCAGAGTTCAAGAAATGCATCCTTTTTTTTCTGTACACAATGCACTAAAAAAATATAGGCTGGGACAAACGTCTAATACATCTTATATTGCTTGAAGGAGAAGAGCTATGGTAATACATAAATACCTCTCAATTCTCGGCACATTGTCTGACAATATATCTTAATATCTGACATATATCTATCCCTTCTTAGGAATCCTTCTATTAGATTTGCTAACTGGTATCTATGATCCTAAACATACTATATTATTTCTCGGAGAAGATTTAATGTTATGTTAAAATTCAAATTAGATATAGTAACCCTCTACCTCCAAATAAATTAAAATACAAAAACTTAAGCCCCATCCTTGCCTCAACAAAGAGCCATGTCATTTTATGCCAATGCAACTGTATGGGTTTATAACTCAATCTTATATTAGTATAACAATATCCGTGCATGAAGTTGATCTAGCATAATTACTTTGTAAAAACATCAATCCTTTCAAAGAGAACAATTATATTAGCATAAAATCTATGCACATACTAGGCCTTAGTACATGCCTGAGACCTCCTAAGACAAAACGGTAAAGACCAGCTGTCCATTCCAATGGTCATGGTTCCTGATTAATCTCACCAAAGCTGAAACCGCCCCAAATATATCAGACTTAAAGCAAGTAAACCATGTGGGACATGCACTAACATGTAGAATCAGAATTTCAGAGACCAGCAATGAGCATTTAAAGATTGAAAGAAAATATTTGTCCAATTTATCAACAGACAAACAGTAATGAGAAAATATAAAAGGGAATTCTTCTGTTGGGTTTAGTGGGACAAATTCAAAGAATGATACGGCCACTGTAAACCAAACAAGTCAGTTTAGCAGCTCTTCTTAGAACAGGCTGAAATCTCACTAACAACAACTGATTAATGCTGCTTCCTAACAAACAGAAACTTAAGCTGTAGATATACAAGTACAACTTGGCACCATTATAATCTCTCCATAGAACCTTTCATATGGCCAATAATACTTGAAATTTGGAAACAGAGTAGGCAGTATGCTTTCTGAAATATGCCATTCCACCACTATCTCAACTATTTTACCCATAACCGTAACAGAGGACTGAAAGTGTGACTTAGAAAAGTCAGTAACAGAAACAATAGAGCTGTACTAAAATTTGAGTGCTTCAGAAATGCCTAGTTTGGCACACTGCATAGTTTTTCTTTCTTGTTTCTTTGTTAAGGCACCTCCAAGTAGTATAGATGACTTAAGAACATAATACACTCTTGAAACTGAGATATCAACAGATGAATTTTAAAACATTATAGAGGACCTTCCCAAGTGGTAATGCTCTAGGGCTTTAGCACTGAGTTTGATATATCTTCTCAGAAGCTCCTAGTTCTTTATAACGCTCAAATAGTCTGTGATTCTCCGAACACAGAAACCACCCTTATTTCTCCTTGGAAAGCAGCAGAAACATCTTCTTCAGAAAAAGAGAGGGGGGGAAAAAAACCCAAAAGAAAAGAAAAAAGTGTTAAACTCTGTGGATCATCTTGACCAAAATAATGAATTACCTCAACAAATAAAATGCTGGCAAAAATGTAAGGAACTGACTATCTTAATCCTATGACTATTAACTTAAATTGATCATCCCAGCTTTCCTGGAGAACTGTTGCAAATTACTTGTCTCCTTACACAATGAAAGAAAAGCATCCTCTCCTCCCTGCAGTAAGCACTACAAAGGTATTGAGTAAGATTTTTGTAGATAATTACCTCGGGAAGTTGTCTTGAAGGCTCAGGGGGAACCTCAGCAATGTGTATAAATACCTGATGTAGGGCAGTAAAGACCACCAAGCCAGGCTGTTCTCCATGTTATCCCGTGAAAGGACAACAGAGAATGGGCACAAATTGAAATACAGGAAATCCCATTTAAACATGAGAAAAAAATTTTGATGGTGAGGCTACTCAAACACCAGAATGGTTGCTCAGAGAGAGCAACCTTGTCTCCATCCTTGGAGACACTCAAAACCTAACTTGCGACAGCCCTGAGCAACCTGGTCTAGGTGACACTGCTTTGAGCTGGAGGATTAGACTCGCCAATATCCTTTGCCCTCTTCCGACCTCAATGATTCTGTGAAATTTTCTTTTCAGATATGAATTTAGGAGCTACACCATAACATATTAAAATACCTTTCTGTGCATGGCTTTATTTGACTTGGTCCTGCTCAGAAATACAAAGCTTGACTCCAGGCTGTATAAGATTAACAGAAAAGACGGTAGAAATATCAGTATGCTTTTATAAGGCCTTTGGGAGCAGCAAAAGGCACACCCTTTATCGTGTACTTTGTTTATGATAGCTGCTGGATACTGATAGAGTCTCAGGTCACCATAATCTATACACTATCAGATCTCCCTATCTCTGCATGGCACCTTGCTGTAGAAATCAAACCTTCATTCTGCATCTCAATAGACCTAAAGACTCTTTCATCTACCTGATGTAAATATGTCCAAGAGAGAAGTAACAATCTTCTGTACACACTCAACCTGATATATTTTTCTAGGCTAACAGACACTTCTGAAATTCCAACATGTGAATGAACAGATCCAACCCAACTGACTTACATAATTAATATTAATCTGCAAGTTCTCTTACCTACCCTAAATTAAATTTGCAAAAAGTATGATTATTTACAAGCCGAGATAAAATAGTGATATAATTCCTAAGAGTCTTAAAAGTCTTTCCATCATTTCTCTTTATTTGGTGCAAATAAGAACCAGAAAAAGTCACAGCAATTGCAGCACAGAAGGAGATGAAGCAATAATCATTCCACTGAGGTTTCAAGGCCAGAAGAACACTGGCAGATACTAACCACCCGAACTAGAAAACCTAAATCTGGAGAGCCGCAACTGGATGCATATAGAGCTACCTATATTCTTAAGAATTAAAACCAGTCAAACATGCCAAACGGATGAAAAGAAATACAGCAACAGCCAGTTTCCTCTCTCACTCATGACCTCCGGTCCTCTGATCTCCTCAGAAATAGGGGGAAGGGCACTAAATGGTAAATGTAATAACAGAGTCAGAATCCTTTGGCTTTTCTACCAGTGTAAAACACGCTAATTTTAAAGGACAGTGTTCTCATGCATATCAATCTTTGCAAGTTTTTACTAAAGTACAGCACTACTGAATTTTCAGCTGCTCAAAATTAAAATCAATTTACCTTCCTGGGATTTCTGTAAGTATCTACAAGCGAGAATCTTTTCAGATGTGATTGCTAAAAGATGCGATATACTCTACAACAATTGGTTTGAAGAAATGCTTGGACAGCAGTGCAATTTAAAAAGAGTTTTCATCGTTGCCGTCCAATTCTATTTGAAGAAGAATTTGCATTTGGACTGTCCATCTTTTACTCTCATCTCAGAACCTTTAAATTCCTTACATGGCCAGGAGGTCATACTTTTACAAGAGCTACATTTGAACGTTTAGAAAATCATCAATAAAGGGTTCAATAAACGCTTATTAGCTGTTACAAAGGATTGAGTGGAACAAGCCAATTGATGTTTATAATAACCTATAGATAGATCTGTGATGTGCTTACAAAATGTGTAATACATATTATCCATCTCAGAAATGTTCTTGGAATATTGATGAATCATATATAAACTTTTATGAATTGTTTATAAAGTGTGTCATCAATATAAGTGTAGCTGGATAAACAATGCAAGAAAGAACTTGCAAGGAGGCTATTTACAGCCCCTGTAAACACACATACTACTTCGTCATGCAAAGACTTGAGTAATAGTCTAATGTTTTCACAAGGATTAATCCTTCTCATCCCTCAGCTGGTGATCCAAATCTTATCTCCCCCTCCTGCATAGTACCTGCAGATATCTCAAACATCCAGGAAAACTGAGCAAGTTGCACCCATAGTGACATATGGACCATCAACTCCTACAGCATCAGTAGGGAGCCATATGGCTTCAGATTTTCAAAACCCTGTAGGAAATTCCATCCCTAAGGAGCACTAGGGAGTATATTTGTAGGGGGAATTTCTGAATCTTTGTAAGGAACTTAACTGATGAATGGATTGCTGCTATGAATGCATGCAATTTTTACCTATGTAACAATTATAATATTGACAGTATTTCTCTCTTTACCCTTGTGTAGTCATAAATTATGCATTCTGCTGTTAAATCAGTAAAAATCCTTTAATGTCAGTCAAATGACCTCACATTTCACTGAAAGCAAAATCTGGTCCTGAATGTCACAGCAGTGAGAACATAACAAAATGGAAATCTCTTGTGAGAAGGCATTGCAAAATTTCATGGCACGTTAATTAATCTTTTCTGATTGCAGTAAGGCTTTCACTTCATTGACATACACTGGAAAGCACAGACAACTACCAGTCCTTACTGTCGTCTTTTCAAAAGAGGTTTCCTTGTGACATCGAATACCATCCAGAAAGTTACATACTGTCAGGAAGTTCGCTGGAAGAAAAGAAACACACTAGATATTACCTACTGAAAAATATGAAGAATGAGGCTTATATCTCTACCTATGCAATTTTAACAACATTAAGACTAGAGTGTAACTTCAATGACTCCATGTCTGGTTCATGTTTGTGCTCTGTATCATAGTTCTGCTTTGATATAGTATCACATATTGACTGTTTTCAGTAGAAAGTATCAAGATTATCCGGCTCCAACAAGAAGTCTATGTTTGTAGATCTATGATGAGAACAAGATTGTCCATTTTTTATTATTTAGCTCCTAATTCTATGTTAGGCAGCCATGCAAACTATACTATCTGAAATTCAAGCACAACTTCCTATCTAACACCACTGACAGAACCAGTGTGCTGCAGTTCCACAGGTTTTCCCAGAAGCACAACTACAAAGCCCAATTCTGCAGTGTGACGGTTATGCACAAGAAAATACAGATAATATGACTGGTTTGGGAAGCATTGTCAGGTGAATACATTGCCCCACGTCAGCTCTGACCACGTCAGAGTAGCACATCAGAAACACATTATGGTTCTGATGGGAGAGTAAGCGAATACAGCAACATATTACACTGAGTACAGGAAAAATCTAAGGGCATCGTAGAAAAGCTGGAGAGAGTGATTATATAGGCTCAGGGGGATACCAGCAATTATGAAAAGGACATTGCCAGCCACAACTGAAACGCAAGGAACAAAAGCCAACAATATGGTATTAATCACATGCCCTGTCCGTGTATGATGCCAAACTATTCAAAGCACAGAATGTTCTTTATTCACCTCATTTTATATTGCTGAATGACTATAGCATTTATGAAAATGAGAGATTAAAAACATTGATATTAACCAACCTTTGGGCCAAATCCTACTTATCTTATTGATGCAAGTAGTTCCACTGATTTTAACAGATGTAATTACTATTGACTTCAGTAGAGCTACTCACAGAGTTAGGAGGGCAGGATGTGGATCATTGCATAACCAAGCTTCCCTTACCACCATGAATGGTGCCAACTCATCATTTCTGACGCAACCCTCCCTGCTTTTCTGGTAATGGATCCCTTGAGCTGAAACAACCGTATGCACCAAATTCTGTGATACTTTTGATGTGAGCACAGTAGTAACGTGAATGAAATGACCAAATTTATTTTTACTCACCTCTTCAGAAGCAACAGATCCAACCCTCTGACACAGAGAACTTCATAGCACGGTTTTATTGTTCATTCCTCCAATTCCTTATGAATGAAACATCTGGGTGGGGCTAGAATTAAACTTCTGCAAGGACTGCCTATACTCTGATGATTATGGTATATTTGAAAAGGATAATACAAATTGAATTGATTTACAGCAAGTCTCTTGGGTACAGGAATAAATGCTTCCAGCCACAGGTTTCAAGCAGTGGATAGCCCTTCTGAAGGAGATTAGACTCATCCCGTTCTCCCTACTTTCAGATTTAAATGCAGAGTCTCACTTATGACCACACCTATTTTGTTCTGCAATATCCCTTAGGACCATGCCAGAATGAAGGAGATTTGAGGGGAAAAAAAGAGAGAATGCAGCAAACATGAGGGAGAAAAGAGAACGAAATCACCTTGGTTTTTCACAGCTTAAGAGTGACGCTAAGGATGCTGCCTTTTAGAGGCTCAGTCCTTGCTCTTCAGTCATACTGCTTCAGTGCATCTGAGGTAGGGGCCGTTAGACCTGTAAGACGGCATCACACACATGCAAAGCAGAGGAAGGCAGAAGTCTGGGACTCCTTTTTCAACCACTTATAACTGAAAAGGCAGAGAACCAGTGCTTTATGGCAGTTAAACCCATTGGAATATACTATAAGACAAGAACGTCTGTCTTCAATCCCAGCCTTCCACAATCCACTTGCTACAGCATATTCTGAATAGCTATTTATGGTGGGGACCAGTTCTAATCTCTTTCTTATTTCATTATAAAATTTAAGTTATCTCCATCAATCTCAAATTCCTTTGTGGTCAGCTGAGATAAGAACCAGTCTGAAGATGTTCTGCTGCACTGGTTCTTACTCCTTTCGGTGAGAGGTTATTCACTGCCCTCTGAAATTCCTCACTGGCTCCTCGATGTAGTTATAGATTCAAAGTGACACAGATCTGTATATTTAAGGATACAGATTTCAGACACTAAAAAAAAAAGTCATCTTTTCTCACAGAGCAAATCTTTGCATGTAGGACATTATGAAATTCTTCCTCATTTTGTAGAAATAATACAACTAGACTTAGATCCTGTTATAACTAGGCTTAGATCCTGTTATGTGCACATTTTAAAAATGATTATTATCTCAAGCACACAGAATAATGGTTAATATTTCAGATTTTAAAATACAGCGGAGCCTCAATTATCCAAATTCAGTGAACCCAGACAAGGTTTTGCCCCTTGTCATTTATTAATTAAATGGTAAATTGCTTCTATTACTAATTATTTCCACAGATCCATGGGCATGGAGGGCATTTTGGTTACTGGTAAACGCGATTATCGAGCTCTATTCAGTGTTCTTCCCATGTTCTTCAGATAATTGAGATTCTGATGTACTCTGAAAACCATTTAAAGCATTTTTTACAACATATTACTGGGAGAGCTTCCAGGTCTTGTAGGTCCTCTGGGGTAGAGGCATCCCCAAGACTGTGGGAGGCAGCACTCTTGACAAGCCAGAAGACAGGGAAGTGTGTCAGCCAATGCATAAAACAAAAGCAAAACTATTTCTTGAGCACAATCTGACAATTTCTAATCCCACCAGCATATTAGTTTGAATGAGCGACTGATTGTCTGAATAGGATGATAGCAAGTCAGACACCATGTTAAATTTGCTCTTTTTTGTGGCTGCTCTCTATTGAAGGGAAGAGAAGTTTAGCTGAAGAACCCTTTAGATGTGAGGGATCATACAAAGGAGAAATGGTCTAGAGCAAAATGGCCCAGACTTAAAAAGACCATCTGAAAGACTTTAAGGCTAGAGGTACAGAACTGTACACAGGAAAGAAGGATTCATCATCTCTGGGTGAAACAATGAGAACTCTGTATCTTTGTAATAAAGAATAGGACATAAGGTGATAAAATTGAGGTACTGAATTCAAAAAAGAGCTGCCTCAACAGACAAGGTCTGTTGTCACTTTGAGCAGAGTATCTAAACAGATAGCCAGGTCAAATGCATAAGCACTTCAGAAGAAAACCTGAAGTCTAAGGACTAAGATAAGTGCAACATTATTTTTCAAAGAGAAGACTTATATAAGACAAGGCTTCAGCAACTGGAGAAGATGATGTATGTTGCAATACTAGGGTGTGTTTTATAATAATCACAGAGTAGAATGCACAGGTGAGGGACTGCTGCTGTGAATTAAAGCATATATAAATAAAATGAATAAATGAAAATTAAAAAGGACCATAAAACCTCCACGGCTTTTAATTCCAGGCTTAAAAAGAAAGAGAATTATGTTAGACTCATACTACACAACATCCTGCCAAAATGCTGACAGCGACTATGAAATGTAAAATGCAAGACTTGAGGTAGCCAGAAAACCCATGAAAGAAGGAGCAACTTTGCTTTAGTGCTAAGATCACTAAACATACTTTAATATGGCCGTATTAAAGAACCATCTTGTAATAATGAACATAACGTATGTAAATTCAGTTCTCTATAGGACTCAGAAAATAACAACTAAATCCACTACAGCAATATGTAATTTCAGAAAAAAAAAATCCTATTTAAAATAAGGAACGTAGGAAAAGAAAATTAAAAAGAAGCAGCTAAGGGTAAAATGCTTTCAAATGCTACTGTTAGAAGATACGTTATCAGAGATTCATGTCTCTTACAAGTAACAGGAAAGCCTTACCTTAGAATAGCTGTAATAATCCTGACCCCCAGTTGTCTGCCTCAATCATTCTGAGGAACATCTCAGCAGTTTGTCTGGCAGACACAGCAAATTACAGCCTGAGGTATTAAAGAAATCCCTAAACAGTTCTGATTTACCTGAATATGCTAGGTTGTAAACTGTCATAATTCCGTTACCACTTCAGATGAAAATCCTTCACAAAAGGGCAAAAATATCCAGGAGAAAAGCATGATACAGTTCCTTTAGATGCAGGAATGTTTAAAGTTGTCCTACAGTAACTCATTTCTACTCATTACTCAGAACTCACAAAACAAATGTGTAACCACATGTGAAAAAAGAAAATAGTAAGATTTTTAAAAAGTGGCCCAAGTGAAGAAATTTAATAGAAGTAAAAAAAAATAAAATCCAAAAGGAGGAAGTCCTATCTAAATGGAGAAAGCAGAAGAAGGTGTACATTTTGATGGCTTTTTTTAACCAGAAGAAAATGTAGAATAAAGCAGGCCCATGAAAATGTTGAGGAACAAATTTTTAAAGCCATAAATAACCTTTCTAAACACCTTACACAGAATCTGTTTCTGCCAACAGATGAGGTGTGAAAAGAGTGTTCAAAGAACAAAAACCCCAAATTAATTCTTTGTATTTGTGTTCACTATGGAGAAGTTTAAAAAGGTTTGCAAGTGAAACCCCTTCTCTGGAAGGTCAAGACTGAGAAAATCGATAATGGAAAGAATAAATGGTTCCCATATAACAGTTATAAAGAAACTCAGACATGAAAGAGCTTAACTAATAACTCTTGCACATAATCAGGGTGGGCAACAAAAGCATGGAAAGTGATTTAATAGCAATAGTAAAAAAGGGCTTTAGGAAGACTCACACAGATCCGTTGGTCTATATGCCATAGAAACTGGTAGAAAATATAATAAATAACAACAGACACTTGGGTAGATAAAACAGGGAAGATTCAACGTGAGTTTTTTCACAGAGGGTAATTTTGATTCACAAATCTACCACGGTTCTCTGAAAGAGTCAATGCGCCTATGTGTGAGAGATTCAAGTAGCACTAGCTGCTAAGAAAGAAAGATTAAAACCCTCACCAAAGACTCTAAAAGAAAGTTACCATGACATAAGAGAAAAGAGACTAAACATTCATACAACACAATAGGATTTAATTTAGTTACTACTACACAGCAAAGACAGTGTGGAACCCTTGTGGATATATCTATGAACGCACCAGCTCAATACTCAGCATTGATCATAAAGGGGGAAAAAGAAGTTGGGAATTATTAAGAAATAATGAGAAAATAAAACTAAAACAATAATTATACCCTTCTAATAAATCCATATTAGACTCACATATTGAATACTATTTGCAGGTTTGAACTCTCAATGCAAGAGAGGACATAAGCAGCCTACAAAGATGCAGAAAAGGGCACAAAGATGTTCAGAGCATGGAATAACTTCTGTGCAAGAGAGATTAAAAAGAGTTGGGTTCTTTGCCCTGGAAAATAAATGATTGAGAAAAATGTAAAGGAGTTTCATAAAATCATAACAAACAAGCACAAGGTGAACTGTTAATAATTGTTCCCTGTTTCTCATTACATATTTCTAGGAAGCATCCAAAGAAGTTATCAAGCACCAGGTTTAAAGCAAACAAAAGGAAGTACGTTTTCACACAATATGTAATTAAATTGTGGAATTCACTTGCACAGGTTGTTTTCGATGCCAAAAGCAAAAATGGTTTCAAAAAGCAGTCAGACAAAATCAGAATAGAAAGCTTGGGCTTGAATAGCCCCTTCTGCCAGGGCTACTGAACACAATGATACAAAAGCAGACAACGTTACCCCACACTAAGAAATGGGAAGGCTCATCTGTACATTTCTGAAGAGCAGAATGAACCAATCTGACATGCATATCAGACAGCAGCTAAGCTTCAGCATAGTTAACACATAGATCACAGAGATTCTGGCTTTAAAATGAATTTATGGAGCACATGGATTATGGCTGAAACTGATAATTTACTATTGCACTGTCAACCTACTGGATGTTGATTAATATCCTTCCCCAGGTACAACCATAGTTGAAGTGTATGTTAAGGACAAGGAGTTAAGAGTGAGACAGAGAAACATTTGGAGAGCAAGGTATTCTTTCAGGAGACTTGTGATATATAGATACAACAAGGTTTCCTAACTGGCTGAGATTCCAATAGGTGGTACTCATTCCCAAGATGAAAACAATCTACCTTATGTAGTTACCAGTGATGATACCCACTTTGGTTCTGATTGGTCTTCGACATTCACACTATGAAGTGATTTCTGTGGGAGCTGCAGTTAGTCTATTGTGCATGTTACACTCAAAAATGCCTTTTAAGAACTAAGTAAAAACATTAAGGTCACAAAGCAAAGCATGCTAAAGTATGAAAATATCAAAATGAAGTCTGTCACAACAGCTGTAGTGTTACAATACAATCTTCCATGTTATGATTGTATATTTTCTGTTCTGTATAATGGATAGCATCCAGGGAATGAGACTAATTCAAATACTCTTTTTTTATCCTCTCTGTTCAGTGTGTGGCCCCAAGCCTTGTTTACTGAGTGGCATCCAAGTCTTGCATAAAATAAGATGGTTTTTTGTTTCTGGCTTTTCTGTGGTACTCATCACTATAGCGTCTGAATATCTCAACAATCTTGGTGAATTAATTCTCACAATGTACCCTCAGATGTCTGGAATGATTTTAATTCCTCATTGAAGAAAACTATGAGAGAAATGACGTGACATTTTCATGGCCACACAGGAAGTCTGTATCGAAGACAGGAAGACAATTTAGATCTGTTCATTTTAAGGGGTGCCAAGCATCTCCTGAACTCATCCTACAGGAGAAGCAGTCAGAGGATTCCTGCTTTTCCAGCAGACCCGCAGTTCATCTGTAGCATAAACGTTCTCCAGCAGTGACGGGATACCATGGACAGGGACCTCATTCCCACCACACCGTGTATCTAATCCTGTGAACTGGGAAAAGTGGCTCTATGGATTCATCGCTGCAAGATTTGCAAAGCCCGTGGAGATACTCAGATCATCAGCATGATGAGGGGCAAAGCATGACATTTTGTCGGTACAATCTTTTGCCAAAATTTCCCCTCCCGATTTGCATTCTCTAGGACTCTTGCCAACATAAGGTATTTTATGTTATGTTTTTCTAAGAAGTCTCAAGCAGGGCCAGTGGTATGGGTGTAAAAAATCAACAACTGACACATGGACTGTTTCTGTAATGTTAAAGATTACAATTTATAGCTGTGGTGTAGTTCATAACTATGGATTACAACTTCATGAAACACTCTTTATACACCGCACTGGTGCTCTAAGTGTATAAAAACACCTACCAAATCCAAGAAACTGAGAGTAAAGCTCAGTCTCTGTCCTTCTATTGTGTTTCCTATTGTGCCTACATATTGCAGCATTTGTGGTCTGTAAGATCACCCACTGTAAGAACAACTTTCAGTTCTCTGTGACAATAGGGTGAGCTGAGGACAGACTGGCAATCTTTGGAGATGAATTTCCTGCCCTTTGTGGGTTTCAGTTAGACTCTTAGCATTATTTGAACTTTTGTGGTTTAATTTTCTTTGTTGTTGTTTTAATTCTAATGGCAGCAAATGGGAAGAAACAACATCCCTCTGGAGGCAGTGGATCTCAGGATGCGAAGAGTAAATGGCCATGTTTTCTCTTTCTGGCATTTTAAGATACATCAGCAAACAGAGAAACCTAGCAGTTCTGTAGAATGGCAAAGGTACGTACAGGTCCTTATTTCCTGGTAAAGATACCAAAAGCCTTAGGATCTGTTGGTGTTTTACGACCTTCTGAACTAATTTCTTCCCATCAGCATTCAACCACTACTACAAGCTCAGAAACTACTTCCTACCATCCCCTTACTAAGGACTGAAAAAGAAATAGAGTGGAAGAAAGGCTACTGCATGAAGGCTGCCCTGCAGTAGCATTATTAGTTGCACAAAACATACATGAAAGAAAGCATCTGCCAGCCTGAGCGCCAAATATTTGATTCCCTCAACTCTTATGGATTATAGTTGTGCACTTGCTATTCAGAGAACAAGAGCTCTGAATTACTCAGGGAGCAATGGAAGCCCTTGGAAAAAGCAGCTGAAGAAGTCCTGTCCCACGTTCTGAATTTATAGAATTGTTAAGAGACTGCCCTTCTCTCTCCCCAATTCCAACATCTGTGGGCCAAATCCACTACCTTTAGGACAAAAAAGTAATGAAAAAGATGTTTTCTCAGCCGATGTGCAAGCCTAGCTATGCAAGGATATTTTTCCACAACCACTGGTGGCTTGAATCAAGTGACCTGTGCAAACACCGGTGAACTTTGGATGCAAAGATGAGATCAAGAGCTATACTTCAGTAACTATAGCTATTAAATTCTTAATGGGTGTCAGCTCTTTTGTTATGTTCTCCCCTCACAGATGCAAAGGACATTATAAAATAATATTTCTAATGTATATGCAGGGACTTTCCCTTTATACGTTTGAAAAAGAATCATAACTCCACTGTAAAAATAAATATGCCATTAAAACAAATAACAAATGACTTCTCCAAGGGGGAAACGTGCCAGCTATGGGATAACAGTCACTACCTACTGCCATGAGTTTTCTCAAATTCCACGGATCATCAGCATGAGAGAGTTTCAGTTAGGTCCATCTTGACTAACACATGCAGAAGGGAACGTTTCTGTTTCTTCATTCCCTCATTCTCTTGGGTGTCACAGCTTCCTATCTTTTGCTTCTGTTTATAGTTGTGTCTCACCATGTATTTCAGGAAAATAAAAATCTAAAAAAAGATCAGAGCCTGTTCCATTATGTACCCTTCCTCTTCTTCTTCTCCTTTCTTGCATTTGTGCAGTGTTGTGGCACCTATTAACTACCCATGTTTTCAGAATGACATTATACAAGGTGCAGGATGTACCACTGTGCCCTAAAAATATCAACAACTGCATTAGTCTCACAATAATTAATGGCAGGCATTATGCAAATGACAACTTTTTCACTGCAAAATAATGACATTTCTTCATTTTGAGCAGAGTTATGCAAAACAATGAATTGAGGATGATAAATCACACAGGAGAATTAAGAAAGCCATAACGTTCCTGCCCAGGCAGGCAGAAAGACAGACAGACCAACAATTTAGAACACATTGTTTGTTCTCAAAACACTATTAAAAAATAAATAAAAGCATAGCCAGCCGGTCATTAGAACGTATGTGTAATTTAGTTTCCCCCCTTTAGGCAACTATGCATAAGGGGATGTTAAATTCTAGCAATTGGATTATTACAAGTCACAAGCAAATTTTTTTTATTAACCTTAATAAGTCATTCACTCAGAGACTACAGTCATCAGGCAAATAAAATGTATCACATGTCATTCTCCTACACATTAACTAATTTCTTATGCAAACATCACAATGTATAGCAATTACCGCTGCTCCAAAAAACCCCAAAGTCAGTTTCAATTTATTTTATTGCTTTTGTGCATGGCTATTTCCTGTAACGCTTTACTCTCTATCCCCATGTTTTAGGTGCAAAAAGAAAGAGATACAAGAAATGAGAAGCTACTTCTCTGAAAAGTTCCCACACCTTTTTCTCCTTATTGTGAAGGCTGTTGGAAAAGACTTAGGTAAGATCCTCTTGTAAGCCTAAAGAAGCTTCTCAAAGGTAAAAAGCTAACGCTGACCAGCTGCAAGCACCCTCCCTTCCCCAGCCCTTTCTCCACTACATGCTTCCTACCTCCTGAAAGAGCAATCTCTGCCCAGTCCCCCCAGTGCCTCCTGCCAAGAGCCTGGTGCAGGACGGTCTGTGAGCTCCCCAGAGCCACCATTCCTGCACTGCTGCCTAAAGAGCAGGCTTCCCAGCAAGAGTGGGGCTGGAGGGTAGCTTTGAACTCCCCGATGTACAACACTCCTCCACTGTTCCTTACAGTGTCTCCTGCTGGAACAGAAGTATCTATGAGCTTTTTAATAGACAGCACTCCTGGATCTTTCTTTCCAGTGATTCCTGCTGGGACAATCTGATGTATCAAAGAATTACAGCGATTAAGAGCCGGAAAGACCTATGGTATTTAATCATTTACTCCATCCTCCCACCTGAGCTGGGTATTTCTTACACTATTTTTTCTGATGTTCCATCTAGTCTAACTTTAAAGACTGCCAAATAACTGGGCTCTCAGCTCTTACCCGGGGAGGTTATTCCACAGTGCTATGTCACGAGATTGGAAATTTCCCAAGGTTTTTGGTGTAATTTTACTTCTTTACATTTAGTTTTATTAAGCAGGCATTAGTTTTCGAACTCCCAATACTGCCATAAGATTTCTCTTCTGTTAGTAGAGACTGGAACTGCACCAGTCTTCCTCACATCCGTAGCTCAGCATGATATTAACAACACTGTCAACTGAAAAAAACCTGCATTTGCAGCACCTAAAGATTATCCAGAGACTGTTTTCATTCTTCACAGTGACTTCTGATGAGAACTGGTGTGAACAGGGAAGCAGGACAGGACCTTTACAACCAGTGCAGTATTCTCTCTCTTCTAGCCACATCAGACGCTCCCCTCAGGAAGCATGGTCACTGTTCCAACACACATAAAGCAGAGCATCAGCAATTACTACATATTTCCCACGATGCCTGGGGGTTAAAATGTATAGCTCCTGTTAAGCATAGTGAAGGGGACTGGAAAACTAACAATTCATGCATCACAGTGAAGAGTCAACTCCAGCTTTATCTGAATCAACAGGAAGATCAACCACCATGTTTTCTTCTCTCCAAATGCAAAGTGCCCTTGCCTTCACCCAAAAACAACTGAGTACCTCATTGACACAGCCATGCAGAGAGCTCAGGGAGGAGAACAGTTGTGCTGGAAATAACTGGTATCTTTGGAAATGAAGCGGTAGCAGTTGCGCCCTCCCCATCCCCAGGTCCCCCCCCTTACTATCTATTTCTGGACTCTTAAGGTTCAGCACAATTCACCCCCCTTGGAACACTGCAAAAAATTCTCCACCTCCAGCCTCTCATCCGGAAGTTAATAACATTTTGCAGCTCTCCTTAAATAAAATCCAGCCCATCCTGGATCAATAAGACTGATGCCTATTTCCCTAATGGCAGCCGATTGCCATTTGCTATTCAAATCAGACTAGATAAATTACAGTACATGCCAAGGAACAGGCCAGTGAATTAAGACAGGCCTCCTGAGGACCAGCGATATTATTAATCTTTTAAGACACTATCATATTTCTTCTTGACAGTGTGCGTAGACTCTCAGACATGCTGCACCCAGATTGAAATATCAGCTGCTGCAAAAAATCAATAGCGTTAGAAACACAATAATTTTCTGTCTGCAGGGCCCCCAATAAGCAACACTTGTGTTTCTCCCCCTTTCCACATCTCTGCTCCAAACACATTTGTTTTAAAATCCAGGCGTCAAATCTGAATAATAATTGTAGTGGGCAAAGTTGCTTTTGTTGTCATCCTTTGCCACAGAAGCCACAACTGTGATTCTTGATAAGGTTGCGGTTCTCAGAGACGGCGTAAGGTACTCAAGGGTCAGATACTCACCTAGTATATTTTACCCTTCTCCCCACAGCCTCCTGCTCAGTCTCTTGCTCTCTCATTGCAGGCTTTATAAAGACAGATATTGCTAGAGCTCCTGCTATCCCTAAGAAAAATGAAAACAGGGACCTTGGACCTGAACTGACAAAGGGAGACTGTACATGACAAGAAAGCAAAAAGCTTAAGGGATTTCTCTTCACACTGGCAACAGAAAGGGTCAATTCAAACAATTTTGATCTCTTTAGACCTGTGGATGAATTCAATAGAGGCTCTGACAGTCAAGTAAGCTGCATGCCTGGCTTCTCAACCACTCTTTACGCTAAAGGGGAGAAAGATTCTACAACTGATAACTATTCCAAAAAAGGGTATTTTATGATTTATGAGAGCAGTGGGCTTAGGGAAAAATGTGGGGCTTAGGGGACTGGCAACAAGATGTTAAATGAAGCTTCTCCTTGCCCTTGACATGATATAGTTTAACTGTATGGGGAAAAAAATTATAAACCACAACAAAATCAGAAGTCTCCACATAATTCTAAGCATAAGAATAATCTGCATATAACTGGGTAAGAAAAACATCTACAGAAATGGACCAGAGTGGATAAATCAACTACAGGTTGGCTAAGTTGCTATTCAAGATTGCCAGATTGCTGGCATCCCAGGTCAACAGTGACCAGAAAGAGCTGATGAATGTCCCAGTTGGGTGAGAGTAGTAAGTCGATGAAATCATTCAAGTTACATCACAATTAGCAGTTGCCTTCTGCCCTTAAAACATTGATAGAAGCATCGGGAGGACCAGAGACCAAAAATATTAACTCTCCTCTGGTGCTTGCAGAATCTTGGGGGCTTCAATTTAACCTCTATTTGAAAAGTGGGGTATGCATGGCCACAAGCAATAGAGACATAGCCCTGCCTTCTGGTGAACGCTAAGGTGACCTGGCCGGTGGCCACAGCATATCAGCAGGGCACCCATTAGTGAATGGATGAGGAGTCTGCCTGTGTGGTTGTCGGGTATGCACCGCCTTCTCTATGTTGAGCAGAGAACTTGGTTTCCCTCCTCCTTCCTCAGGATTCTCAGCACAGCATCTCTCTCTGGTGCACAACGTGATGTGCTTAGACAAAAAGGAGAGTGAACTGCCATCAGGCTTGTGGCTAAGGAGGGGGTAATTTTAATTAGAGCTGGCCAGTGGATGAGAATTTTGCTTCCTTCACTGGGACAGAAATAACAGGTTTTGAACATTATAAAAAAAAAATAGGTTGGCCAAATGCCTTCAGACCTAAAAATCTGAGGTTTTCTATCTCTCCGTCACCAGAGTGGCCAGAAAGTTCTCTTCATCAAAGTCTTTGTGCTAAAGAGGAAAGGGAATATTATAATGAAATGACACCTTGTCAATAGTGTTCTGACCAGCTCTAAAATGAATATGACAGCACCGTGATGCAATTTTCAGTTAGAAAATGAGTTACCTCCCTGTAACTCGCACATTCAAGGAGCAGACTCAAGATGCAGCTCTTGCTCCAGATTCTTCGTAAACTGGATTTGATCCGCGCATCTGAGTGAAACTGCTGCTGATACATACAGGTATCACTCTACCTCCAATAGATTTTGTTTATGCCACATGGGGCCTAGGAATATTTTGATAACGCTTTGTATTATTTAATTTCATTGTTTGTTTGTTTGTGTTTTTTCTTCTAGTGTTTGTCACCTACTTGAATTAAATTATGCTTTCATTAATCTAGGAAAAACCTGCCCCCAAATCTCAGTAACTGGACATTAATTTGGGAAACTGAAACTAATGTATTTCTAAACACGACCTTGTTAGCCATGTGGATGTGGAGTTCAGTCTAAACTGTGGGCCTTATACGAGCATGGGTACAAGACTACAAGTCAGCAAGCAGTATGGGGGCTAAGGAATAAATACTGAAGGACCAGCAAGGACAAAATGGGATTTCAGCCTACCACTTTTCCTCTCCTATCCTCAAATCACTCCTCTGCTTGCTTCTCCTCGTTCTCCTATAGCCTCCTCCTATCTGTGCTACTTCCTCTAACTACAGGATCACTGCTGGTTTGATTTTGCACAGCAAAAATCATTAGCTCACACAGTACTAGGGCTAGGAGCAGCATAGTTTCTCAGATGTCATGGCATCTGTTCTAAGACAACTGGGGCGTACAAATATCACTGAGTGAGAGAGAGAAGAAAAACTCCTTTCTCCAGAGCAGGTTAGAGACTGAAATAATGTATACAGCCATGAACACTTTGAGTCAGGCCTTGTGACAAGGTCCTATGGCAGCCCCTAATGTGGTGGTAGTCTTAAGCTACTCCTGGGATCTGTGCTACACCTATGCAGAAAGCCCTGAAGTTGTAACTGGGCTGCTGTATAGCATCACGGACACAAAACTTCACACATTAAAGTACGCGACAGCCATTATGAGTGCCCTGTCTTTATGTTTGTAAGCATATTGAACACCTGAATATGAACTGAGGTGTTCAGAAAGGTGGGAACTTCACATCACTGGACATTGTAATGAGGCTTTCACACATTAAACTTGTACTCCACCTGCATGTATCCTTTTCCTGTTGGAAAGAAACACAATTTTTTCTGATCAATATACACTAATTTCTTCCTTTCTTTTTCAGTGCTATTATACGCCACCCTGTGCCCTCCCTTATCCTTGCATTTGGAAAAGATATAATCTCTGTAGTGACTGGCCACACACAACTATTGTTCAGGTTCCCCTGATATTTTTCCCCTGGAAGCAAGATCATCGGTGCAGTGGACTGGTATTAGCAAGGCTATGTAACTAGATGGACTCCTTCATGCTGAAAAACACTCTCTTGGGATTTAAAAGAAGCTGTGCACATCTTCCGACACTTCTGTTTCTAAAGCAAAGTATTAGACTGAGGGCAAAAGTACTGTACAAATAAAGCGTTAGGGCCATTGCTGCTGGTCAAAGCTGGTTCAGAGGAGATTCTCTAGACAGCTCTGGATAGATCCTGCTGGAACTGAGTCTGCAGACTGTAATGTTTAAATACCATTCAGAAGTTAAAACACCAGTGACAAACCCAGTTAGTTTTAAAGCCAGATTTCCATTGCAAAACACCCTGCATGCCATCCCTGCTGACAGGCAATGCTAGGCACCGCTGTCAGCTACAGGGTACAAAAGGAAGAGGAAGAAAGTAAATGTATTGCAAGTTTAAGGCACAGACACATACTGCTAACAACTGCTGTCTGATATTCTTCCTCATCCCCACTCTCTACCCCAAGACATTGCTCTGCTTTTGCAATAGAGAAGAGAGCTGGTCTTTGCACAGAAATCTACCCACAGGCTATAACTCCAGGATACCAAAAAAGTATTCATCTTACCCTGTGCTTGGCCTCTTTAGTCATAGGTGCTGAACAAGCCAGTCCTTTGAGGAGGAAGCAACACAGGGATCATCGTCAAACTGTGGCAGTGATTCACTATGATAGTCTACCAGCTAATTCTACAGCTGGATAGAGATGGAAACTGCAAGCGCTTTTAGGGGAGAGGAGCTGGGAGAAGAGTGACAGTATAAGATCTCCATGCTAGAAGGGTGGAAGAGAGTCAAAAGTGCAACTCAAATGGTATGGGTTGTATAGAATACATCATGTGAGAAGAAGAAAAAGGGAGATCTAGCTGGAAATGGTCAAAAGACATAAAAGATACAAAAGGAAAAGCAAAGAACATCGAATGATGAGAAAGTAAGATGAGATAAATCAGGATTTTGGGGAGTGGTTGAGGGAAGAAAGCCTAAGCACTGAAAAGATGCCAGTAAATTAAGCCAAACTTCACCCAACCAGCACAGGACAGAGCACCCTCCCTAAAAGCTGCAGCTAGATAAAGACTGTGTTTCCTTTTCTGGTCATTGGAATGACCCACCATCTGGACACCATTAACATCTATGTCTAGCAATAACTTGAGAGCAAACTATTTTTGAGGGCTTTGTCAGCTATTCTTCTCCCCATACCAGTACCACAACCTCCCTGGTATGGCCAGAAAAATATCCAAACAAAGCATGCATTAGAAAATTTGGATCTTCTCACCTCTTGATGGTGATTCGGTTCAGCTGTGGTCAGAGGTGTTGGGAAGTCACTGGTATACAGTGACCTCTGTGAAACAAGCCTGGAAAAGGTAATGAACTTCTCCAGAATAAAACTCTCCGTGGTACATTGCAAAAAATGGCTGCTGATGCTCCCTGGTTGCACCCTTAATAAAGCAGGTCAGAAGGAAAGAAGGCCTGACACTGAGAGCTCGGGAGCATCCTAAATCCTCCCTTTGCATTCAGTGCCTCCTGTTGCAATGAGGTACCACACAGCTGCAGGAACTGAGCCATAGACCTGTGCAAGACACATTAAGTAAAGCCTATCAGTAAGCCATGGCCTCTTCTTTTGTCTGAATAAATACTCCCTCCAAATCATGGCTAATATCATCTAAGGGGGGTGGGAGGGAACATCTCACACTGCGGCAGCCCCACCGTCTCTCTCACATGGGTAGAAGTACATTTTTTCACATTCACACAACTCTATCCCTGCACTGGAACCTCTGGTGGAGACACTCCCAGATCAGTTACAGGTTTTAATTATGAGATGACAGTACCGATGGCTGGCTTTGCTTGAACCGGCATGTGTCGCTGAAGCCGATGGGAAATATGTAAGAAAGAGACCCAGTTTAATTAGCCTGAATATTTTACAATTATTATTTTCTACAAGCAAACCCTCCCACATCTTATTTGTCACCTGTCAGGTTGCTGTTCTTATCCACCACGATCTCTCCTTGCCTCTTTGTGTCATAAAAAAACCAATGGTGAAAATGACAGACAGATACAAACAAGATTTTGGTAATTACAGCACTGTGGCTGGTGGTTGTTTGAACATCGTTTTATTTCTTCCAATCAAACAAGTCCTTGGACTTCACAGCCCTAGAGCTTCAGACAGGGGTGAAACTGATTATATTATGACATTACAGTGCAGACTGGCAGATCAGAAAAAGTGGATTTCGCTCAGTAATTAAACTGCAGTATCTTCCGTCTAAAGTCCAGGGCAGGATTAATCGAAAGGTAGCTCTTTATCATTGCGATTAGTGCTGGGATTTGAAGAGTGAGCCCACAGATTTCTGATTTCATAGCTCGTCCTGGGTACCAGCTTATCGGTGGCTGCACATCTGTCTGACTTGTAAAAATAGCATGAGGTCAAGATATATTTGCCAAGTTGCACAGTTTCCTTTATTTTATTTTTAGCTGAAGGAAATTCAGATTGATTTAAATATTACAGTGTCCTTTGTCTTTCTGTGGCAGTACAAAGATTTCTATTTAAGACCTGTTAACATACACCACTGCCCCCATCCTAAACTGCATTGTATCTATAGGACAGACTCACAATTTTCTCTGTAGCTTTACCTTTATTCTTCAGGGTCCAAAAAAATCCACCTGATCTTGGGAAACAGAACAATACACATTTGAAAGACAATACCTTTATAGCTGTGCTAAAATGGTCTAGCAAATCACGTTTCAAGCTTTCAAGGAGCTCCTAAGATTTACTGGATGAAAATAGCATCTTAAGATTTTGGTTTTGTGTCAGAATTGTATAAAATCCCTAACACCAAATCCCAGGTGATGCGTCTTTTTTTGTGTGTGTATTTTTTTAAAAAAAAGAGTTTCCAAAAATCTTTCAATGCTCTTGTTTCTCCTCACAACTTTAATAAACACAGAGCTAGGAAAATGTGCTCTGTACAGCCAGTTTCCTTATGCTGCTGGCTAGGGGAACAGCACTCCTGGCACCTGCCTCACTGGAGGAGATTATCTACAAGTGGAAGGAAGGCAGGGAAAAGCAATGGATGTCTCTTTTTATTTTCTTCTGCAAGTAGTCATCATGTTCAGGAAACAGAAAAATCAAGGCAATAGAAAGAACAACACTATTTCTTCCTCCCATCAGCAAAACAGCTAGGATCTGACTTGACATTCCAGAGATACTCTCTACCTAAAATTTGGTGAAGACAACGCTGTTTCTGGTTAGATTCTAGGGGGAATACCCCAGTAAGAATTCCAACTCCTCAAAAGTGTGGTGAGGGTGACTTGGCATTTGTCCTTAGGAAGTCATATAGTCATATGCATTTTTACATTCCTTTCATTATGTTTTCAAGCCATGGCAGTCACAAAAACTGGTGAACCACAGGCCACCATTAGTAGGTTCCAACTTTTTCCCCAACAAAGGCTGATAAAAAATGAAACGTGTTTGGGAAAGCTTCAATAAAATTTTTATTTGCAGCTGAACAGGGCTTTTGCAAGACAGATGCTTTACTGAAAATGTTAGGAATTTTGGAGGAAAACTCAGCTGAAAATCAAAAGTATTCTCTCTGGAAGTCAATTTTTCAAGACTCCTTTAAAAGTTTTAGGCTTTAAAAAAGGCACAATTTAGGCTTTAAAAAAGGCACAATTTTACACTGGTTTGTTTCACCCACAGAACACGCAGCTCTGTGCCTACTGCATTCTGCATGATTCAAATGTATTTAGAATAGCTTGGCCCATCTCTACAGCAGGATAATCTCCAAAATGTCCTTTGACATTTTGCCTGTAGCAATGTCTTGTCTCATTTGTATGAATCTTTGATGTAGATTACGAAGATCTAAAGCAGGGGCAATCTCTTAATTTCTACTCAAACATTTACTACAAACAGACCCTAATTCTGCTTGGGGACTGGGGTAGTACTACAATCCAAATAACAAACTAAACAATTCCCTAGGCAAACAAACTATTTTATTTGCAGTTTTATTGTTATTGTTATTTTCGTAATGGAATTTACAGAGAAAAAACCCAAATTATTCATAACCATTCATTTTAAGTCTTGAAAGCTATTTCACAGCTCTCAGAGCCACAGAAGACCCTCAGTTTTCATGCAGTCTGATTCCCATACAATAAGGAACTTACAATTCCACCCAGTAATTCCCAAAGCAATCCTAACACTAGTATCTGAATGGGCATATACCTTTTACTAACACATACCATCTTAATTTAAGGAATTAAACCAGCAGAATATCACAAAATACCTTGTAAATTTGTTTTAATAAGTACTTTCACTGCCCAGACACTTATAAGTGGGGAGAGAAGAGGAAATCTAGCCAAGCAAACAGGCAGAGGCACAGAAACATCATACAGATGAATGAATAATAGTGTATTTCTTGGTCAACTAATATAGACACAGATAAGTAATACCAGACTGAATAGTTTCAGTAATCTTTGTTTAAACGGCTAGCAAAATATGTAATATAATCCCACTGCTATACTTGTTCCTTATAGAGGTGTGAAGGTGAGTATTTTATTCCTAGTCCTGCTGCTGATACCGTAGATACGGATTCATTTCGCACAGAGATTTCAAAGCTGGTATTCAGACCACTAAAATATTCCTCAGACCAAACCAAACACAAAATGCAAATGAACTACTGCTGATCCTGATCTCATGCTGTTTCCTTCCTGCTTTTCACTGCTTTCCCCCCACTTTTCCTCTGAAAATTCTAACATGTTTTAAAAATATTATTAACCAATCCAGTAAGTACCAGCCTTTATATTTTTTCTCATTTCTGAGTCTTTGTATTATGGCTTTGATCATAAATTCAGTGTCTTCCCTCCAATCACAAGGACTAGAAACTTATTTTGCAAACAAAAAACAAAGATCTTGACATTATCTGTTTGCTTCATGAGTAGAATCTTTAAGAAAAATGTCAGATATTATGACACGTTCAGTAACACTGCAACCACTGCCAGCAAAGTACAACATTAATCTAGGTGTGCACATCTCTCTGGTTTTCACATCATGCAGAAAAACTGAAATTCCACAAAAAGAGCCTTACAGCTGTGAGTTGCTCTAGAGGAAAGCTGTATATTATAGCATATTTGTGATTTCAAACATGATCGATCAACAAGTGTTTCCTACTACATAGAAACAGACCCTAAAATGCCAAATCCTGGCTTTGAGGACAGAGAATTTCATATTAATATAAGTTGGGGCAAGATTTGCCCCAGTGGGAATACAACCAGAATTAATGTTCTGTTTTACAGTGTTCCTAAGGAACGACAAATTTCTTCTACCAACCACCTGGAAAAGGGGAAAATACATGTCTTGCAGCATGATGTTGCTTTTTGAAATTAAATCACAGCTGAAAGCTTGGATAAGTCCAGCTAAGAGAAGAAGATAATTTCCCAGCCATTAATACCAAAACTGACTGCATATGTTCCCCAAACTCAGAAGATGCTGTCAGCATCCAGTTCCTAGGCCATATGTTAGTTGGATGAACTAAGTCGATCCATAAACCTAACCAGGAAGTTATCATGACGGCTGAAACTCTGATGCACTGATTAAGAATCTGTTTATCTCAATTAAAGACATAACTATAATTACTTTCAGTTGAGTCACTCACACTCTCGTAATGTACCCATCCTCAAATGATATTTAACATCACATTCTAAGTATGTCAAGCATTCGTTCCATTAATACTACTTTCTACTTCTAGTCTGCTTTTTATCCCAGGAGCACAAAGCACTTTGTGATGATGAATTAACTAATGCTACCATCACCTCTGCACTGGAAATAATTGGCTGGAGTCCACTCGATGACCCTGGATGATAGCTGGAGATGTGATCCTCACTCTTCTTAGCACCTATTGCAAGTTGTAACCAGAAGACAAATCATCAAACAATAAAACTGAGTGACAGTGGCTTCCCCAAATTCACCAAGTACGGAGCACAATCAAAATAAATGTGTCAGAGTAAGCAGAGATCATAAACTTTACTTTTAACAAGGTAGAGCATATGAAAAACAGAAATATCAAAAATTAAAAAAAGGAGAGGCACAACTTACAATTTCCTAATTTAACACCAAGTTTGCCGGGGTAACAGTATCTTATTCCACTGCATGATCATTAGAAATATAGAATGGTTTGGGTTGGAAGAGACCTTAAAGACCATCTAGTTCCAACCCCCCTGCCATGGGCAGGGACACCTCCCACTAGACCAGGTTGCTCAAAGCCCCATCCCACCCGGCCTTGAACACTGCCAGGGAAGGGGCATCCACAACTTCTCTGGGCAACCTGTTCCAGTGCCTCACCACCCTCAGAGTGAAGAATTTCTTCCTTACATCTAATCTAAATCTCCCCTCTTTCAGTTTAAAGCCATTACCTCTTGGCCTATCACTACATGTTCCTGTAAAAGGTCCCTCTCCAGCTTTCTTGTAGGCCCCCTTCAGGTACTGGAAGGCTACTAGAAGGTCTCTGCAGAGCCTTCTCTTCTCCAGGCTGAACAACCCCAACTCTCTCAGCCTGTCTTCCTTCAGAGAAGAGGAGCCCCAGCTCTCTGGTCATCTTTGTGGCCCTCCTCTGGACTCACTCCAAGAAGTCCATCTCTTTCTTATGTTGGGGGCCCCAGCCCCAAACACAGTACTCCAGGTGGGGTCTCACAAGAGTGGAGTAGAAGGGGAGAATCACCTCCCTCAACCTGATGGTCATGTTTCTTTTGATGCAGCCCAGGATACAATTGGCTGTAAGCACACATTGCCGGGTCATGTTGAGCTTCTCATCGACCAACATTACCAAGTCCTTCTCCTCAGGGCTGCTCTCAATCCATTCTCCACCCAGCTGTATTTGTGCTTGAGATCACCCCAATCCATGTGCAGGACCTTGAACTTGGCCTTACTGAACTTTGTGAGATTCACACAGGCCCACCTTTCAAGCCTGTCAAGGTCCATCTGGATGGCATCCCTCTCCTCCAGCATGTTGACCGCACCACACAGCTTGGTGTTGTCAACAAAGTTGCTGAGGGTGCACTCAATCCCACTGTCCATGTCACTGACAAAGGTGTTAAACAGCACCAGTCCCAATACCAATCTTTCAAGAAAGCCACTCATCACTGGTCTCCACTTAGATATTGAAATGTTGACCACAACTCGTTGAGTGCGACCATCCAGCCAATTCCTTGTCCACCAAGTGGTCCATCTGTCAAACCCATGTCTCTCCAATTTAGAGACAAGGATGTTGTGTGGGACAGTGTCAAATGCTTTGCAGAAGTCCAGGCAGATCATGCCAGTTGCTCTTCCTCAGTGCTGTAACCCCATCATAGAAGGCCACCAAATTTGTCAGGCATGATTTGCCCTTAATGAAGCCGTGTTGGCTGTCACCAATCACTTCCTTATTTAACATGTGCCTTAGCATAGTTTCTAGGAGGATCTGCTCCACGATCTTGCCAGGCACAGGCCTGTAGTTCCCCAGGTCTTCCTTTTTTCCCTTTTTTAAAAATGGGGATTATGTTTCCCATTTTCCAGCCACTGGGAACTTCAACTGACTGCCACGACTTCTCAGATATGATGGATAGTGGCTTAGCAACTTCATCTGCCAGTTCTTTCAGGACCCATGGACACATCTCATCAGGTCCCATGGACTTGTGCGTCTTCAGGTTTCTTAAATGGTCTCAAACCTGATCTTCTGCTACAGTGGGTGGTTCTTCATTCTCCCAGTCCCTCCTTTGTCTTCTGCAACTTGGGCAGTGTGGTTTGAGCACTTGCTGATGAAGACTGAGGCAAAAAAAGTCATTGAGTACCTCAGCCTTCTCCATATCCCGGGTAACCAGATCCCCTGTTTCCTTCCAGAGAGGGCCCACATTTTCCCTGGTCTTCTTTTTATCACTGAAGTACCTATAGAAGCGTTTTGTGTTGCCATTGATGTCCCCAGCCAGATTTAATTCTACCAGGGCTTTAGCTTTCCTGACCCGATCCCTGGTTGTTCAGACAATTTCTCTGTGTTCCTCCCAGGCTACCCGTCCTTGCTTCCATCCTCTGTAGGCTTCATTTTTGTATCTGAGTTTTTTCAGGAGCTCCTCGTTCATCCATGCAGGCCTCCCAACGTTTTTGCCTGGCTTCCTCTTTGCTGGGACGCATCGTTCCTGAGCCTGGAGCAGATGATCCTTGAATAATAACCAGTTTAGATTTACAGCCTCTCTCTCCTATGCTACACTTAGAGGCAACAAATGAGACTGTCCAGTGTGGAAGATTAACAAACTGGAGAATAAAATAAACAAACTGATCTTGCTAATTTCTATCCTCCAAGTTTGGTTTCTAGGTGAAATTTCATGAAATTAAACCCTTCAGCACCGATCGTCAACAAAATACAGGTTTCTGCTGAAAGCATCTACAGATTGCTTTCTGGAAAAGGTTTACACAAGGCTGTTCTATTCAACAGCTCCTCAGATTTTACCGTCAAAGAAATCTATCCTTTCAAGTCCCTCTACATAGACCACAAAATCCTGAAATACTTTGCTAACTTTTGATTTGGCTTCTACTTAGGTAAAATACTTACTGAAGTCAATGGGAGCTTTGTTGGAATAAGGGACGAAAAGAGAGTTTGTAAAAGACATCATTTTTATTTTCATGCTAGAAAATAGCTGCAGAAAAATATCAGTGCATGAAATGGAAGAAGAAGATTCAGACTTCACAGCATTGCTTCTAATAAGGGTTACTTAGCGGAGCAGACTGATCATGTATGGCTAGTTGATACCCAACATGATATATAACTTTATGTTACCAGCTTAAAGGAAATAATGCCATTAATGATACCTGTAGAACAGGACAAAATCTACACATGCTATACACTATCTCAAAGTATAATCCAACTGTTTAAAATGTATGGTATACACCTTGAGTAACTTCAGATAATACACATTTTTCCTCTGTACTCCAGAATTTAACAAACTGCAGGTATTTAATACATCCTTCTGTTATCCTGCATAGATTTCAGTAACCTGGACATAAATTCTATTCTTCACTTTTCTTTGATATGTATTGCAATTAATAGAGGAGTTAAATACAACAATTCAACTTTTAGTAAATTTTTCTATGACTAGTAGGCATGAATACATGGCAGACTGGGAACTCAAGTCATACTGACACTGCTCAGCACACGTGCTGAGGGGGCTTTTATACTGTGTCAGGTATATGAACAGTTAAACTGTATGTTAATTATTCTTAACTGCCCATCACATCCCCAGTATATGGTACAATTAGAATGAGCATAGCTAAAAATCTTGGCCTATGGGCTCATCTAAATTGCCAGAAAATTGCTGATGTAATCAAATCAGCATTAATGAAATCAGCTGGTCTATATCTGGCCTCCCTTCTTTATACGATACACCATTTTAACAGAGGGTCAGAAATTACATCTAATAACTGCTAGTAAAATGATTTATCCTAAATTACTATATGGTAGGATTATCAGTAGTAAATCGTATGCTAGATGTGGTTACAGGTATGTAAAGTTTGTTTTTTAGGGCTCAAGGCATTTGCTTAAATAGAGCTTTCAAGTTCCATCAGAAAAGCCCTAGACCTTAAGCACATCTGGACACGGCTAGCAGATATGACCCACCACTTCTAAGACACCTTCTTTTTTTGGAAAAGCAGCTGAAGGCCAGGGGGTGCATCCTACAGCATCTCAAATGGTACCAAATACCCGTGTTTGAGCCCTTATTGTACAGACAATGCATGTGTACCTTTCCATCTACTCATTGTTTTCAGACCTTCTTATCCTCAGCACAAATGTAAGAAAACCAAATTCCTTCTGTTTCTGGCCAAACAGAAAATAAGATATTAATGAAAAACTCTGCTCAAAAAAGTCCACTTCATGCCCTCCGTATCTTAGCTGAGGAAACTCATACTCTGCCTCTGGCTATAACACATGCAAAATTGCCTCCAACTGAGGGAAAATCTGGAATTCTAGGAAGGACATCTCTTTTACATTTTATAGATACTCTGAGCTCAATCCTGACAGGAATTCACAAAGTCCAGACTGAACAGATCATGTTGGACTGCATTTCCCCTGACTCTTGAATTTTCCTTTAAAGATTATGAGATTGGATTTTCTAGACTAGATCCAGAGTCTATGCTAGTCTCTTATGCCAGCCAACACACTTAACCCACTGATTTCAAATGTTTGCCCAGAAGCTGCAGGACGATTTATTTGCTCTTGTTCTCACCTTCCTTCTTCATGCACTGGGAAAGCTACTGGAAAGACAAGCTGATGTGAAGTGACTTCTCTCAGAAAACAGAAATACCTCCCTGTAAAGCTCACCCAGTGCATTGTCAAATTTCAAAAACATTAATTTAAAAACACAGAGACTTATTCATATTTATTCAGGATCCCACAGAGATGGTGAATACTATTAGACAGGGGGTTTAAAGTAAGTAATATCTGCTGCCTCTTCTTCACTACTCTAAAAAAAGAAGCCCAACACTGGTAGAAGCATTCAAACTGCAGCCTATATACTAACGAATCTACAGCTTCTTTTTATTTCACCCTTACTTGCTTTTTTCACTTGCAGCGGTGGTGCTTTTCGATGGCTGTATTTTCCCCTGTATGTCCATTAAGAACAAGACTTTTGGTTTAGAGCATTGAAAGATTTGGTAGTGCAATGTGCACCCACAAAGGAGACATGGGTTTGGATTGAAAGCAACCTCAGGGACCTCGGTCAGTGGAGCACAGACATATTATAACCACACATTTATTGAAATGGGAGACTCCTCATGCAGAGTGATACTGTTGAATTCTTGAGTGTTTTTCTTTCAGAGGCAGTATACTGTCTCTGAATTCAACAAGAAAGCAAATTAGAACTCCTGGGTTCCATTTCTAGCCTGCCACTTACCCATGATAAGATATTGGGCAAATCATTTAACATAAATATGCTTCAGTTTACAGAGCTGAAATACTGCACATGGGTGTAATAAGACTGATGAAATGTACTGTAACAGTATTATTAAAGTGCTTTCTCCCAGATTTTAAAAATTCCTTATCAAAGGCTCTCTTAATCCTCCTCGCTGATTTTTAAAGCCTACTCACTTTCTTAAGAATCTCCTTCTCAAAGGACAAACTTTTTCAAATGTCTGAAGATTTCCTTGTAGGCATTTGTACAAGATTTTAGAAAAAGGCTACATATGGTGTCAGTAGACTATAACAATTTAAGAAATTATTGCCTTCAAGTCCCAGCAGCGTGGCATAATATGCTAGGATCTCTTTACATGTCTTTATCTGACTTTAGCTTAGTTCTGGGTACATGTGAGAAAGGGCAGCCGTTTCCCTCTCCATCATCTCAGTCCTGACCCAGAAACCATTCCGGTTCACCCACTTTGATCTGTGCTTGGGCTCTGCCAAGCAACTATTGTTTGTGTAACTTTTTAAAACCAACAAAATTATCTTAAATTCAGTCTTTCAATGCACAAATTAATGTTCACCAAAACTCCGAGGATCAGATGCAGCAGAGAGACTAATATTAGAAGAGAAACCAATAAATTAATATCTAGCCAAATTTAGCAAGTAAGGTACCCATGCTGAGACTAACAGACACATCCACTCAGTCCTAACCTTTCCTCTTAGTATGCATGAAACAAAAAGAACTCATAAAATGTAAATGCAAACCATTTAGAAGCTAGTTAAGTCTCATCATTTTAAGTATGTACCAAGTAAGAGAGGTCCATCTTCTCATAACCTGCAAAGCTGCATAGTGCTCCTATTTTACACACAGAAACGGAAAAGTGAAGACTAACATTTCTAGGACAACTCCCTAATTTTAGTTATTCAGCTTGAGGCACCATGCATAGAAGAATCTCAGATAACTTAAACTGCTTACAGCCTTCATCCAGACTTCCTTTATAGCCTATGAACAGTAGTGAGCCTTTATATGAGGGTCTATTTCAGATGCCTTTCCAGAGGCTGAATCACACCTCTAAGTGCCTCATATTCTCCAACTGACTGCAAAGGGAGTCCAAATGAGGATGGAGGTACCTGCACCATATGCGACTAAATAGCAGCAAGACGATCCTTTGACCCTGGTTTTCAGAACCTCTGAGCATCTCTAGCACCTAATGAAATCCATAAAAGCTACAAGTGCTTAGCCCTCACTTAAACCAAAGATGAATAAAAAGGAGCTTTCCAGAATTAAAGCACAATAATTGGGAGACCATGTTGTGAATTCATTAACAGTTTGTTAATTCAAAACATTAACATCATAAGCCCAGGGTAGGAGCCTTACAGCTCCTGCAGTCTTTTTTTTTTTTTTTTTCCTCCCTTAAGATGACATCATCTCTCCAGCTACAAGTAATACAATGTTCAGACTGGCCATGAGAAAATGTAATACGCTTTAACCACAGTCAGACCTCTAGTGCTACCCTACCAGGAAAACTTTCCAACTAGCTCTTCTGTTGTGATAGCACACATCTTACCTGCTTTACAGCAAGAACATTCTCCAGCAAACAGGACTGGCACCGAGGGGGTTTCTACAGCTTTCATGGAAGTTGTGCAGTTGCCTTTCTTTGCAAGTATTCTTTTTCCTCCTTTCCTCTTCAGTGAAAAAAGAAATCTGATCTTCACAGATGGAAAATTAAGTATCGCCAGGACGGTCAATATACCCAACAGCCATTCAAACTGGTCTGATAAATGAAAGTACTTAAATAGTTGCAACCAAAATAAGCAACAGAAGGTGGGAAAAGAAATGCATAATTCTGCCAGCTACTAGGGTACTGTTTATGTTATACTAATTGGAGCATCACAAAGTACACAGAACACAAACTACTAATAGCATTTTTTGCATGCTTTCGTATCTGCATACTAAATCACAGGTACGTGTGGTATACAAAATTTAGAAAGGGTATCAATTAGCTTAGTTTCCCCAATTGATACATCAGTGTTGTCAATTGGTCTTTCAAACCCCCCTGCCAGGAAGATTGCTCAAAAATATAAAACGGCCAATCCCAATCATGATGCAATGTGATTGCTTTAAATGACTCCATTCCCTACATGATGTCTCCACATTTGCAGGTGGTGCATGTTAGAAATACCAGAGATGAGGTAAACAAGATTACATAAATTAACAGAATCACCCTTCTCTCACATGGTCACCCCAACCTCCAAGGACCCAAGTAGTGAAGAAATGGCCACAGAGTAGTAGCGCAGGGAAGGTCTTCACGTCTGTCCTTTCTTTCCCCTTCACTAAGTGACTTTTCAGGGACTTTCCTGCATGTTAAGCATATTTTTTGCATTGCTTAATATTGTTATTAATAATTCATATTTTTGTCTTTCTCCTCTCACTCTGACAACTTTTATTTTTAATCAATGGGCATGTGTCAAATTGCTTTGTTATTTATTTATAATGTAAGCTGACAAAAGAATGGGATATGTGGTATAAAGCTGAGAGTGTGTTTCTTTCCTATGGCTGATATCGTTGGTAATAACTATGTGTCTTGTTCTAATCAGTAGGGTCTGAAAAACTAATTTTGCCACAAGTAATGGAGGACTTATTTAGCAGATTTGTACAAGTGGATGCGTCTTCTCTGTCCCCATGTTCATGCACTGACATAAAAGTTGAAACGTATGTTGATTTGTAAGTGTGCACATTGTCTCTGAGAGAGGAGCAGAACGCACAGAAGTGCTAATAACAATATACCAAATATTGATGTACTTATTCAGGCAAATGTATTACTCAGATTAATATGCTTGGTCTCCTAATACATCAACAATTTTCACAACCTGGTTATGACTTTTCAGCTAACAAAACCCAGAATCACTAACTTGCACAAGACTAGAGAGGAATTCAGTAGCACAACGCCCACTTCAACCAGCAGCTCACCTTGCCTCGTAAAGCTGGGAAAACAATTAAATGCTTCCTCACCGAACATGTGAAAAGCAAGCTGTTGATTACAATTGGCTTCCACATTACATACTTTGGATTTAACTCTTACGGCCTTTTTACACGTACATATTTTACCTTGACTGCTGCTTGAGAAGTCATTTACTCTCTGGATTTTTTTTTTTTCTCAAATAGTATAAGCACCTCATAGTTCCAGCTGAATGAAATTCAATGTTGTGACTGTCTTGGTGTGTCCTGAGGGAGGAGGCAGCCCTGTCTGGACTGTGGGAATGGTTTGGTGGAGCTTAGGATTGTATTCGGCAGCAATATTTGCATGCTGGGCAGGATGTTGTCATACAGGGTGTAGTCATTGTAAAATAAAATAAAGCACAAAGCTATGAAAAAAAAAAGGATTAGACACTTTTTTCTGGATAACAAGGATACTGTGCCATGCAACTTCTAATTCAAAGGAAGGCACGGACTGAGGTTGTCTACTTAGGCTCCTGCCTGAAAAACTCCTACTTCCCATTTTCCTGTAGTCACCACCTCATGTTGAGCGCTCGGTGGGGGCATGTTTGAACTTTTTATTTCAAAGCCTAGCGAGAGGGTTGGTGCATTAAGGTAACATCCCTTCACATCCTGAGCCAAGCACAATGTAACATCAGCAGACACTAGGTCCAGCAGAGTTACCTGTTGCAGCTCTGAAAGCCAACCAAGTAACAGCACACATCACAAGTCTCAAAGCAACCATATGGGCTGGCCAGTAAATTTGGGAAGGTATGTCAAAGAGAGCAAGGTAGAGGATTACATCATTAGAGCATTACGTCGTTAGTGCTATGGTTTGGGGAGGGAAGAATTTACTTTGATTTTCAGAATAAACTGCCATGTTCTACACACATGCATTAGCTTCTATTTTCAAGTTAGCTGGTGTTTCATTCTGTTTTAATTAATCCACCATGGAAGGAAGAATAAAAATTGAAGCATTTTCTTTGATGTTATCCTAGCCTTAATGCTTTCTTTCAATGCCTTCTTCACCGCACACATCATGCTGAGAATAAGCATGGCATTCAGAATGAGGATTGTCCCTCCTGATTTACAATTCAGGGATACAAAGAATGCAAATGTCTATTTCTTCTGAGCAAAGACCAGTTGGTAGCCAGATCTCCTCCATCTTAAGCCTGATTTGATACAGTTATTAGAGAATCCACACTCCAATATGGCCATGATAGGAGTGGACAGTTCACATATTTCTGTCAAGAACACCACCAGCAAGTTAATTTCCCCTCACCTACAAAATAAGGGACCGTTCCGATTTCGAGTGCCAGAGGAAACTACGGCCATTTGACATACTTTGAACAACAGAAATACAGTAAAACCAGGGTAACTCTTAGGTATCATAACTAACCCCACCGCATAACCCGGGATCAGGCACATATAGCATCTGGACAACTTGAAAATTGGAGAGCATTGCCCTTGCCCAGGTAGAGGAACCCAGCAGTCCAAAACTTGTGACACTGCTGGGGAATTAGTCAATGATTTCTGAACTGAGAAGGCTAGAGAGTGCTCTCCTCACCTACCTTCCTCTCCCAGAACAACCTCATAGAATTAGCTTTTTATTTCTGAACACCAGTGTTGCCAGTTAGGAATGGCACAAGCAAGTAGAAGGAGAAAAGCATTCTTGTCTAGTATACTCAACAAATCTACGGACTTAAAAAGGCCAGAGGAAAACCCTCTGGATGCACAGATGAGCTGGGCTGCAAGACAATTAGAAAACTAGACAATTTGGAAATAAGGCTAGTGTGCTGGAAAGCACCGACTCTCCCTGGATATGAAATAATGCCCTTTTCTGTTAATTGTCTTCCCTTATCTGATTCAGCAACACAAAAGCAAAGGTGGGTATGAGTTATTCAGTTGTTTTTGCGTTTTCTTTGTTTGGGTTTTTTCATATGAACCTGGTTTTATTTAGGGGTGAGATTTTCACAGTATACAGTACTGACCTATTTTGTCCTAAGTGTATGGTAAACCCCACGTTGACTTCCGTGGCCATGAAGTCATTGCTGACTTTTAAGAAGCTTACCCTAAAAAAAACCCCCAACATTTAAAATAATCATTTAGTGGCAGTATGTATCTGATGCTTATAGGTGGTCCTATCTTTTCTCACCATATATTTTCCATTTCCTACCAGTTGAAGCTTCTCTTTTTCTTCTTTTGTAATATGCTTGACTGATAGATGTAGTTACATACCTAACCGATATAAAGGCACAGAAGCCTATTGGGGGACAGCGATTGCCACAGATATTACAGTTACCTATTCAATGCATACTGGTACATACATAACCATATAATTACAATCCACCAGTAACATGATGTGAATGCAGCTCAAAATGTTGCTTGGTATGCGTTCAGTCTAAAATCTACTAGAGATTAAAAAAAAGAGGGAGGCTTCCCCTAGTGGAGAAGGGACACTACCTAGGTTTACTGATCTGATGGCCTGAATCGTAGGATGAGAGAGTCAAAACAATTGGATCATCTGAGGTTAACACACAGCCTGCAAGAACAAAAATCAGCTTGAACTGTAAGGACCTGTACATGCTTCCAAGGACTATGGGTCTTCTGATTTCAACAGTGAGGAAAAGATCAGGGCATCTGTTTTTCCTTCCTCAGTTGCCATCTTATTTGCTGTGTGGCCTGCTTCATTTCTCTGTGTCTCGATTGCCAAATCCTTAAATAGGAAATGCTAATTGTGTACAACACCAATGCCCTGAGATGGTATGTTGTAGTTTGATCAAGTTCTTTTGCCGTTAACTGAGGAGGCACGCTATCTCTGGGATTAGGTATTGTTTACCAAAAACCCCTGAGGTTTTAATGTAAAAAGTAATGGTACTATTGCTGAATAGGAAACCAAAGGAAGCTTATCTTTTAATGTAGTCACTTTCCAAAGAACTTACTTCTACTCTACAAGCCTGCCTTATGTAGTATGTGCATTTTGAAATTAAATATACTAAGAGGCAGGTCTTCTGATTATATTTACACCATGAGCCAAATTTAATCCTGCCTTACACAGTAGGTAGACACTTTGACCTTCAAGAGGTGCCAATCAAGACAGAATTCATCTCAGTACCTTTCTCTGCCAAAGTTTTCCATGATCTTGCTCATGTGTTTTACAGTAATGCTTTCTTTTTCCCTGTTCATTAACTATTAAAATAAAATATTCACATGACAGATTTTTGCCTCAGTTTTCCCACAGCAATCATATTTCCTCACCCAAGAGGATGTCAGGAAGCTTCATTAATTGTTTCTGAAACATTTACAACTTTTCATGGAAAAGGTAAAGCATCCATCTCCTCAAGGAGAAAAATAATTTCCAAATGGATGAAGTATCTCAGCTCCCCTCTGAAGCACACATGTATTTTTATTCTTTTCTCAGACATAAAGAATTTGAGACACACGTTATAATCAGTTTGTCAAGTTCACATGTATTACCTAAAGACCAGAACTTGTGTCTTTTTCCCTTCAGTTCCAGTCTTTTATCTCAAAGCGATACTTCTTTGTTAAAATACCCCTGGATACGGTGACAGAAAAGAGGGTATCTGAATTAAGCAAGTCACTTCACAAGCAACAGCACTGGTGAGCCTTGGCTTCCTTTGGATTTGGGTTCTCCTGCTCTGCGACACCCCAGCCTTCCCAGTTATGACTGCCCTCTCCCACTCTACCACTTCTTCCTCCCATGCTCTTTCGCTCTTCCTTCTGGCCAGCGCTCCCAGCACCGCCAGCTCCCTCCTCCACACCGAGTAGCCAGGCACCCAGAAGTGCTCAGGAGCAAGAAGCACAGGTGCTAACCACCAGACCAGTCGGGGAGACCTGACTGGCCTCAGCTGGCAGGACAACCTTTGCGTGCATCTTTGGAGTGCACGCTGCAGGCTCCCTCGCAGGGCAGGAGTAATTTCTGCCTCTGCCTCATTTCCAGTTTTCAAAAAAAACCTGTAGGAATTCAGTCTCCTTGCAGTCTCCACAATTCTGTCAAGCTTGCTTAAAACCAGATGGTTTTAAGCTAATAAGAGAGGATGACAGTGGTCAAGAAATGAGGCATCTTCTTGTATCAGTAATTTACCAGTGCGAACACCCCTGTCACCTTTATTCGTATTTTTCTGGATTCATGGACTGTTATCCGGAGTCACTGCAGGCCACAATGGTTAGCCCATGTGAAATATGAAGCCCATTTACAGTACAAAGAAACTACCAGCTGGCAGCAGCTCACTTGCGCTAATCATACGAGAGTTGTTTTCTGTTTTTTTAAAATTATTTTGTTTTTATTTTTTAGAATTTCTTTTTTAATTGGAGGAATAGAAATTTCAAAAAACCCTGCAAGATTTCTAAACACAAAAATCTAAGGTAAAAGCATCAGCAGTCAATGCAAATAGAGAAACACACGAAAGAAAAACAAAAAGAAAAAAAGACCTTGAATTTCAGAACGTATCACCAGGGATACCACCAGGGACGGCCACGACTAATTTAAAGACAGTATTGTCCCCTTCCAGAGGGTGCATTGATTTTCTTTCTTTCCATGTATCAGGACTGTAGCACTATTTTAACACTAGGTTAAACTATTAATATCAAAATGATAGGTTAGAAATGAGCTCCACAGGTATGCACTGAAAAAGTTCTCTGCTGCAAACTGAAAAATGGGGATTGATGCTCAGAAGAGATTAAGGATATCTCAGGAGTAGGGAATGAAAAAGCATGTCAGAAAGCTTCAGGATATGAAGCCACAGGGAGTTTGGGGAGGATATTGAGCCAGTGTTTGCCAAGACCTTGAATTAATGTACTAAGACTCTGTAATGATCAACTCCAACTAACACATCCCGACTGAGATTCTCTGAAGGAATGATTAGCACCAAGTTAGACTTGAAAGCAAGGTGGCATCATATGAATACTATTCTGCCTTCATGCATAATACAGGCCCTGAAGTCCTGTCTCCTACCTGCAAACCAGATGAGCCCCATGCAAAATAAAGATCTATTGGGTTTCATCTGCTCAGGCTGAGATTCCCTCATCTGATTCCAGCCCTGCAGTCACCCACTGCAGCACAGCACCACCTGCACAGGGGAGTGCTTTAGCTTCTCCTCCCTCCTGTGATCCCTTGTGCCAGGCATAGAGTGACAGCTTGTCCTCTGGTGCACTAAGCACACTGCACCCATTGCCCAGGGCTGGGGAGGAGCCATGGCCCTGTACGGCAATATGACTGTGACCCTGCATTCAAAGTACTTGCAGGAGTGACCCACGCTGTATCAGCCTAACACTGGGGCAACTCGGCCGCCCGGGGGCTTGTCACACACAGACTCCTTGGCCATCCCGGCTCACGACCTAAATAACGTATGTCCTCCTAACCCCTCTGCAATGTGACCCCGATGCACAGCTCTCATATGCTGGGCCTGAAAACAAACAGTACATTTGGGGAGCCTTGGATTTATTTCAAAATAGATGAAATCCTTTTCCAAAAGAAACAGGAACATAAAAGCCTTTGTAATGGAAACAGTGAGACATGGGCTTCAGACTGATCAAGCTGAAGCAGTCTTCAAGGCAATCTTTTGTCAAAAATGAGCAATATTTTCACTCCCTGCCCCGCAGCAGACCCTGTGATATATTTTATTTCCTTTGCAACTGGCATCAACTCATTTTCCAAAGTCAAATACATCTACCTTCCTTGCTTCTCTCTCTTGGGACTCTTTGAAAGAGAAGGAAAACATCAAGACTAGACTGTGTTGTGGGATTAAACATGTCAGGAGAGAAACAACAGAGAACACAATTATAGGCATGATACATAATACAAAATAAATTGGGGAAAGGGTGAGAAAAAGAAGAAGCATAGCCAAATCATCTGAGCTATAGCTGCAGACAGCATAAATCCCCCTATAATTTGCCCAATCACAATTGCTTGGTTTAGGATTCTGCTGCACTCCATTTCACCACTGTCTATCACTCACACCCATAAACCCAATGCTGCTTTTTGCTGCACAGCTTGGTCATAAAAAGCCTTCCTCCCCGCAAACCTGTCCTCCTGCCAGCACAAAAATCCCAGGTAAATCTGCCACGCAGTATCACCTCCTCACAGTGCTAGGAGCTTCTGTGTCCAACCACTTTTTATGCACCTTGCTTCAAGCATCATTTTCTGAGGGCTGACTCATGCCACCATGTCCTTTACTTCTAAGAGGACTGGGTAATTTGCCCTTTATAGAAACATCCTTTTTGTCTGATTTCCACTCTTGGAATTTCATGAGGTCACATAAATTCTGTGTCACAGGAGAGTACATGAACTGGTGTGAGCAGGAAAATCGTCATGGAAAGAACAAATGTCTTCATAAAAGGACGCTATCACTACCTTACATCTATTTACATTTCACAGTCATCACAGCTTTGGATGGCAGCTCTCATTGTGCCTCTGACATCTCCCTACGTGGATGTGTTTGCGGCATTTCTCTGTTCTTCCTGCATCATTATTCAATATTCTGAGTACAATCCTAAATGTATCAATCCTTTTGCTCCCCTTCAAAGCTCCTGCCTTTGTATACTGAAACCTCCACCACAGACCACTTTTCACATCTCAGGTTAAAGCAGCTCTCTGGAACTTCTGTTGAATTTTCTACTGCTTCACAATGAAGAGATTGTATAGTAACCCCAGAAATGCCTTAAATATGCATAAAGGAAGCAACACCTTTATAATGAAAAGGTGAGCCTTCTAGTGAGAGGTCACATTCTAGTAGTAATGCGCAAAGAAATGCTAAAACCTCATTACTGCTCACGCTGTAGGGAGATCTCCTTCAGCTCAGCTGGACTGAAGGACCAGGACCAGGACCACTGAGGCAATTTGTCTGAAAATAGGAACCAGAGAGCAATCTTTCCTCTAACCATATCATACATTCACAGCTGGCTACAGTATTCTCCCTGCTTAACTCTCCCCCATGACTCCATCTTTTAAACAAAAGCAGAAGAAAATCTCCCCATTACTTTCTTTTTTTTCCAACTGCTCAAAAAGTTTTCCATCCTATTCATCTTTTCATTTTAACTTTTCAAAATATTTTATAGTTCTTATGACTTGTTTTTCCACTTTTTATAAACTTTGTTCCAACCTGATGACTAATGGAAAAAATGTTTTTATGGAAAAATTGATAGTATGATATAGCAGATTCCATAACTCCTAGAAGAACTTTTGCATAAGATTATTGATCTCTAATATCTTCTTATTCCTGTAGTCATTGCTTTTAAAATGTGATTATGGTTATTATGAATTTGTTTTCTAATAGGACTAAACACACTGAAACACTTTCCTTGCAATCTAGATTTTAAAGACTTTCATATTTAATGCTTGGGCACTAAGTGCCATGTTCATTATTTGCCCTTTCCTAATTTCTCACTACTAGTTAAAATTCTTATTAGTTATCCTCTTGGTTTCCTTAATCATTATTTTGCTCTGAAATAGAAGACCCTATTCCCCAGTACTCAAATTAGAAGGCTAGAAGTTAGGATCTCTGTTTTTTCTACCTCCAGCAACGCAAGAAAGTAATTTTGTTGCCTTGTATAAATTACTTGCTTCTGCAAGGATAACTGTTCCGATCTCTAGAGAAAGGCTACACCACTTCATAGTCCTCTGATATCCCAAGACCAAATGTGCTTAAGAGCACCTATGACTATGAAGTGCTCCCAGCCCTGCATTACGGCCCTGATTCAGTAAGCGCATGCCAGGGATTTCAGTTGGACAGCTCAAGCTTAAGATCACAAAATTAGGGCTTAATGACTTTATTAATAATGAAGCATTTATATTCTCCAACCATTTTCATTCTGAATTGGGATTTACAGTAGTGTGAACAAAACCCTGAATAAATTGCATCTGAAGTTATCAGTAGCTCACAGAAGCTAAGCCCTATGAAAACGTGAAGAACTGAAAAAGTGCAGGCGTAGCTCCTTAACCACTGGAAGGCTGGCTACATACTTTGACTACCCCATGTTCAACCTGTACGGTAGGACAGATGTGACTAGAAAGAGGTAACAGTAATGGTAGGATTTTTCTTCCTTTGCTAATTACCTACATGTGTTGTTTTGCTTGAGGTATTGAACAACTTAGTATACACACTTCAGAAACATGTTTTGAGAAGCCTCAATAACTAGCGTTTCAACAGTAATACATTTTTCCTTCCTTAGTGTTTCCCATACAGGGTTCACAATGGTCTGTAGAAGGATACACGAGTTATTCCTCGGCTACTGTCCTGCTTTTGTGTGGGAAACAGACATAAAAAGTCATGCAAAATCTCAGCTAGTCAATGGCCATAAAAGAATTCAGAGCAAGTCTCTACCTTCCAGCACTCTGCTTTAGCCATGAAGCTTGCCTTGTCCTTAGCAGTGGATGGCTACTTTCAGGATACAGTGTCCCTGCATCACCCACCATAAACACTTTTTTAAAATGTATGTATTTAGACTCTTGAAGTCCATCTTTTTGCCATTTCTCCTCTTTTTTTATGGTTTGTCTGAGAAACAGGATTTCTTTGCATTGCAGAATCTGAGCAGGGAGCTGCACCTGTTAGCTCTGTGATACCTCAGGGCTCTCTAGTCAACCATCTGCTTTTCAAAATCTATTTGTTGTCTCTTGGGCAACCAAGAAGGCATAAAGTATGTTTGATCACCTTAATGCTGAAGGTGATCATTTACACTAGAAAAATATACCAGGCCAGACAGAATTTTTACTAAGAAAGAAAATTCCTAGTAGAAGGCAGGGTGGGGCAAGAAGAAGAGGCAGAAGAAGGGAGAAGGCGGGTGAAGCAAGAGGAAACGAATGGGAATAAAACTCACATTCTTCCAGCAAAAGTCAACTCGATATGCTCTACTTCAACCCAGGGACTTCATATTACATATTTCTATAACATGCCTCTATATATGTGCAGAAATAAAAAGATAAAATTTTACAATCTAAACCAAAAAAAAAGCTTTTCCCAGACATTTTAATGTGACTGCTGGCCTTGAATTAGTGCCTGAAACACGCATCTTTCAAAAGAACGAAGCATCGTAGCACCACCCGAGGAAGAGGCCTGTGTTTTCTAGTAATAGTAGACCAATGACTGATTCATACTTCCATTATATCACAATTGTGCTTTTGTTTGGCACCCTCTCATCTCTTGCAAGTCACTTGCAGATGGTCTAGAAGCCACAGAACAAGCTGTACTTCCCTCTCCATGTCAGCCATCCCCATCTTATGGAATCCTTCCAGTTTGCTGCACACAAGGTACAAGGATCCTTCTCCACAGATCTCTCTTTTGACTTTAAAAAACTTGCCCTATGATTCTGTAGTCAGCCTTTCCCACTACCAGAAATAAATAAATAAATAATTTGACGGCTTCCATCTCTCAATGCACGGTAAGTTCATGGCACCCAACCCAGGAGAACGAAACCGAGGGATTTAGTGGGGTTGTTCAGTACCTCACATGGACGGGGGTCCAAAGGAAAGACTTTCAAGAATACTACAACGTGGTTACGTAAGTTGATGTTATGCCACCGCTTCGGATTTTGCAGTCAACCCTGATCACCCTGTCTCAAATAGGATAGGGAAGAAACAAAAAGGGTTCAAAGAGTAAAAAGACTCATTAAAGCCCTAAAGAGCTTTCCATGTGAGAAAAGTTTAGAAAGCTTCAAACTGACAGGGAAAATGAAAAAGACTGAACGTAGTGGAAGTGATATAAATGTAACTGCACAGAGCAAATAAAATAAATCTGACCTCCCAAGAAAAGAGGGGACAGTCATTAAAACTAAAAGGCAGAACATTAAAACCAATAAAAGGATTATTATTTTTCATCCACATACTATATAATTAACTTGCAGTACTCTGTACCCAAGACATCAGAAGGGCCAAGATTTTATGAGTTTAAAAAGGACTAATTATTGCCATAATAATAACAATAATAAAAAACATTATAATAATGATAAATATATTATAATTTTAGAAATAATTAGCATAGTACTGAATAAACAGAATATCCACAATTATGGTACGATAAAGTATGAGGACTGAAAACTGCCCATGTTTAAAGACATAAGCCAACTTAAACCTATTAAGGAGAAACTACCCCTGTGGGAAAGGTTAAATCACCATTACTCTCTAGCAGGAACTTAGGATTTTTTTCTGAAGGACCTGATACTGGATTCGGTGATGCTTACTGTGTGGCTTTCTAAAGATGTGTCTGCAATGCATAAATGCCCATCAATCAAGTATTCAGCTTGGCTACCCCACCTGACAGGGTCTGTACAACCAAAAGCAAATCCCTATAAAATCAAAAGAACATTTTTGTTCTTCAGGGGTATGCGCTATTCTCATTTACCTGTGAGAAGTGAGATTGTTTTGGCCATTCCTTTTAATGCACATGATGAAATGGGGAGCAGAAATGAAGAACAACATTTTGTAGGCTTGATAAAAAATGGCAGTGTTACTGTTTTGTTATTTGAAGATTAAGATTTGAATAAGAGACACATCATAAGGCACAATATTCTTACCCACCTATACACCTCCACACCCTAACAGACATTTTTACTACTAGAAGATTAAGTTTGTATGTGGAATAAACAAAAATAAAATTCTCTGTGAATTTTAGCCAGCTCATGGAGAGCAAAAGGAGCATCCCTTCTTACAGATTTTTGCCCACATTTGGTCTCTGATGTGTAATTTTGGGTACAATTGTGAGGCAGCCTCTCCCTCAGCAGGGTGATTAAAAGCGTTTTTCCCCTTCGAACAGCTGCCTACTTCCAAAGAACATGGAGAAGCTTAAGTATCTTGGAGACTTTCACCCATCAAGCTTGGCTGAAAGTGGTGAAATTAAAAAAGGGAAGGAATAGAAGACAGGTAGGCAAACTGTAAAGAGGAGCAAACAGAGTGGATTCGGAGACATCTCCATTCCCTGGGGAGCCACACCTAGGGAAGCCCCAGGGATGCAGGCAGTCCCTAAGAGTTGCTTAGAAAAAGTTCCTTCCCTGTCCCATCTCACAAGCATTCCTCCAGTGAATCTAGACTGCCTAGCAGTGCAAGCACATAGGGGCAATAGGTTTCTTGCCCCACATTAAGCTGATGTGTAGCTTTTTAATTAGAGGCCGGAACCCATTTAAACTAAATAAAACTGGGCTGTATACTTTCTCCTACAAACTTGTTTTGTTTTCTTGCACATTGTACAAGAATGTTTTCTTGTACATCTGTGCTTTTAGAAAAGCATACTCTACAGCCTAGAAGACAATCCCCACTTCCCCAACTTTTAGACGAAATATAGCTATGAAACCAAAACATCAGTTCTCTTGGAAACAGAAAAAAAGTTGCAGTCCTGTAAATGATGGACAATCTAAAGCTTCAGAAGAAATATATGCAGTAGTATATACATTCTTACCTGCACAAATCTGTACCACCAGCCTTTGAGAGTTTTTTTACATCTACTCTGTAACGATGCATATTTTTGAAAATTATTCTAGTGCTCAGGAATGCCAAGAATTTAGGAAGAGAGCCACTGCTTAAGAGAGCAATTATTTGCTAGTAAATACTCAATTTGCTTGTCCTGTGATTTTTCTTCTCCTAACCCACCCTCTCCAGAATCCGTCTCTTACTACGTCATGAGCACAAGAAGCCTTTTCTTCATAACACAACACTTCAGACTGCTATTTTGTTAGCATTAATTAAGAATTCCCTCTACTGGTCATTTTCTATACTCTTACAAATAGCACCTTGAGCCCCGGACATTAGAAGGCAGTGAGTCAGTGTGTGGGATTCAGCCACCATTTATAAACACCTTCAACCACATTCACCTAGTTTACAATATTCAGGACATCTCAGCTGAATTACTGCTTTGTGTCCAGTTTGTATTCAGATGGGGGCCATATGTTCCTTCATGTATTAGAGCAGAGCTCATTAGCGCTGCTGCAGTCAAGCCACAGCAAACATTTTTTTTTTCTGTCTTGCCTCCATTTTAACCTGATTAAAAAAATTTTCTCCAGGGTAGATTTCTGGAAGAGAACTGCTCAAATCAAAAGTACTGTTAAAATGGATATGTGTAAATTTTAAATTACTTTTAAAATTAGCAGCTGCTTTTGCTGCAAAAGAACTCAATTGTTACTTAGGATTAGACTACTTACTAAAAGCACCTTCTAAAAACATGGAAAAGCCGTCACAAAAACTCTGCTGCAGTAACCACAAGGGCTAAGCATTCAGTGAGCACACAGACCTAGAAAAACTCAGTATCCAAGCTCTCTCGCAAGGATTTAGGCACATAACCTATTTTTAAAGAGGGTACGTATGTATGCATCTGTGCAGGCAGCATCATACAACTAGATTAACACCTTGCAATAATAGGGAGAGTGGGTGTAGTTAGAAATCTGGATGTGCAAATTGTATTTCCTAAGAAATTTTGTGTAGGCAAGTTCCATTCTGCTCAATCAACAGTAGGCAGAGAAATACTATATTTGGCAAAAATTAATAAAATACAGAAGGAGTAACTTCAATCACCCACGTTAATTGCTAAATGAAAATCTAGGTTCTGAAACACAAAACAGGAACAACCTTAGAGGGAGTATAAGAAAAAAATGACCCACCTGGGATTGAATGGTACAATAAAGAACCCACTTAAATCCACTTTAGGATAGAAATGCATCATCTGTCAAAATCAGTTTGGTCTGGCTACTCCTTACATGAGTGAAAACAGCTTGTGGGCCCAAAATTGAAAACTAACATCATATCATGGATACTCTACTGCATTTAGAAGAACTGTGTGCATCTCTCATGATGCAGTGATATTGTAGAAAACCACAGAATCGCCACAAATTCAAACTACAGGATGATAATGTAATAATAATTCCTCACATACAAATATGCATTCTAAAGTACCACGTTCTGAGCACAAACAGCATCAGAGGCATTGAACACCCCTAATAAAATGCATTTATGTTATGCATATCCTATATATCAGCTGCTAAAAAGCAGACAAGTTAGAAATATGCTTAAACAACCCAGTCATCTTTGGGATTCTTGTATGTGTATATCTTACAGTTCCATATGCCTACGTTGATTGTTAGCTCCTGTTAGAAATTATTCAACTTTCTTCCCAAAACCCCACTGCCAAACAGCAACGTAACAAACAGAGGTCTGTGAACTTTGTAAAGGCACCGATCATCTCCTCCACGCAAGACGACACCCTCCAAAAGCAAAATAGGATGGGGAAACACAGCATGCGAAAGGTGAAAACCCCACTTTGCGTGGATTGCTTCCTTCTTCCCTAAAACTGATTTTCCTCTGAAAGCTCTAAAAACAGGGCACCAAAAATACACCTGGTGGCTAATACACCTAGCTATACAAGTGCCTTCAAAACAGGAGAACTTCCAAGTGCCTCGGTAGGGCCCACCCTGTAACCTTTGATGTAAATGACAGTTATCAGGTGTTTCAAGGCAGCGGTGGACCTGCTCTCCAATGGCCTTTGTGAGGCAAAGTCTTTGGAAAGATACTGAACTTTGGTTAAGCAGAGTTACATACTGATCTTATGTAAGATAAACTACTTGGTTTTGCTTAGGCTTTGACTTAAACTGACATAAACAAAGCATTTGAGAACTAAATCCAACTACTGTTTAGTATGTGTTATGTATAATTCAAGAAGAGGGCAGAGAAGAGTAGATGAGTCTTAGGAGGTATTCTCAGGTCACATTTTCAATATTTAGATGAGAATCTGAATGTGAAACTTTAAATCAATTTTAAACAAAATTAAAGTACATTCAAGAAAATGAAAGTGACAAGTATAATTCTGGTGTTAAGGCTCAGAAGTGAAAAATGAACCATATGAACAAAACTAAATTTTTATAAACAACTGTAAGCACAGTTTGTTGTAATATTCTGTAATAAATAATTCTTTCGGAAAAAAATGGATAAGGACTTCCTAATTTTTGTTGTCTTAAATTACGTACTTTCACATTAATATACTAATTTGTCTTTGCACAGCAGAGCTTTTGAAAGAAAAGCTGACACACTTAATAGGGACAACTGGGTTAAATGGGAATTTACTGGATAAAATCAGAACATAACAAATTCTTACTTATCCAGTGTAATTAATGTAAAATTATACTCTTCTCAACAGGGACTGCATGGTAAAAGGGATAGCTGGTTTGCTTAGGAGGTGCCCCCATTAACGGGATTTTTTTTTTTTTTTTAGATGCTCTAAGCAATCAGCTAGTAGAGCCAGACATTGTCCTCAAGTAACCTCACGCAGCTGCCTTCAGTGCAAAACGCTGTCACTTCTCAGACTTCATACGCTGTGATCTGCTTCCTTCCTTCACATTCGTCCCCCGAGGGACGACAGTCAAGTGCAGCAGTCCCTCCTCTCTCTGCGGCCCAGCGAGCGAGTGCTCACGTGGCACGACGTTTTAGCAGCAGGGCTGAACACAGCCCTCCGTCTTAAGGTGTGCGTTGCGGTAGGAACCCCTTCCAAACCCAACTGACAGGAAAACGGGTATGTGGTCACTCTAGCTTTTTAACCTCACGTTTGTTTTCTCCCTGCTTGCAGCACCTCTTTGCTTTCACTTTCAAAGGTATTTTTTATTTTCTGAAGCTGGACAGGCATTCTGCGGTCATTTTTCTAGCAAGAAAAATCTCCAAAAATCTCAAAAAAATATCTCTCAAAACAACTTAAGGCTTTTTTTCTGTATCACAAAGGCTCTCAGTACTAACATCTCCGTTCCATCTCCCCACTGAATTAACTCTCAGCATTACCTACATAATGTATACCACCACTACACACCAGCTACAGCAAGGCATCTTTAGCTACTTGCAAATTAAGAAAGTAGAACTTCAAACAAGAAACTTAAAGAAAACATTAATTTTGAGGAAAAGAGGAAAAAAAAATCCAGCAAATTAAGCCCGTGTTTAAGTGCATTAACCAGGTAACATAAAGGATTCAACTGGTCCCGGAGAGTTCAAATTCAGCTACTCGATGTTATGTCTTCATCCAGGTAAATTCCTACTGAAATCAACAGATGAGCTTCTGGTCAGTAGCACCGATACGCACCCGAGCTAACACAAATTCATGAAGGTGTGACCGTGCCCCAAACCTGACGTGAGGCAGCAATGCCTTAAGGAACACACTGACTGGGCAGTTAGCAAGAAACAGCTTGCTATGGAAAGCTCTCTCCGGTGGAAAGTTGTGTCCTGGCAGGCACCAAGGACCACTGCAGCTGAGCACTTCTCTGGATGGGGCTCTTGGAGGAGATAAACACTATTGTTATTTCCTATTAGCAGCGTTAGGAAGCTACGGAGGTACGTGGTGACACTTCTGCCAGTCCGAGCATGGCACGTGAACTTATTTTTTATTTTGCTCTCTACGCCAAAGTGAGTTTTTCACTAAAGAAATCTTATAATTCATTTTCTGTACATATTCAACAAGAGATTATTCCACCACATGACAATATGATATAACTTAGGTCAGGCGTGGAGGCGTAGTTTGCACAGGCTGTTACTAAGTGACAAAGGAATTTAGGGCATCAGTGAAGAGGTTGCATTTGTTAATTGTTCATTTCCAAACAGTGGTGGCTACAAGGGGGTTGTGTTTGCTTGGCTGTTTTTTGATGGGGTTTCCTGCCTACCTCTGCTGAAAGTGGCTGCAGAAGAGCTGGCCACGTATTTTGGTGGAAGAATCATTCAGAAGAGATTTAACAAACAGCCCAGGTGCTAAGTGGACACCACTGATGTACAGTTGCAGCCTCTGATATTTCTCAAGTTTGGGTTTTTTTTTTTGTTTTATACACCTCACTTAGAGTTCACGCAGTGCACTTATTTCCAGCTCAGATTTAAAAACCCACCAGGAAAAAAACATAATACCTTATCCTATCAGACTAATAATACACAGCTTATGTACCATTTAAATCAGAATTGCTTTCCCCCAGTGAACAGTGGATAAAATCATTCTAGACTGCAGCAGATGGAACTAGAAACTTTGCCTTCCTGTTTGCATCTGGGGCACATATGATCAGCCTATGTGAATAAGGCGTCAAGAAAACATTTAAAAAAGAAGTGTATTGGGAACACTACCATTTGCAGATAATAAATCACAGAAGAATCACAGCATTGCAGCTCTGGAACAACCACTTTTACCCTGTAAAGGGGATCAAAAACTCTAAAGTAATGAGCCAGGCTGGATAAATTCACTCACTGCATCCTGCAGGGGTGAGAGGAACACACAGAAGTCTCCTCTATGTCAGCAGCCCTACTCAACAACGAGGGAGACATGGAGGTTTCCCACAGCAGCTGCTGACAAGGTGTGCTCAGGAAGGAGCAGAGGGGCCCACTGCGACTGCCTTGCAGTGCGGACGATTTCCTGGTGGAGCTCCAAGACTGTGCGCTGGGAGAAGGAACACCCCACTCTGGGCACAGGCTGGGAACCCGACCCGCACGTGCGTTTTCTGGGGCTGACTATCAGTTTCAGAGAGCAGGTTTATCAAAGGACCTCTGCAGCAGGGAAATAGCATCCCCCTTCCTTTTACAGCTGGGGAACGTAGGCGCAAACATATTATTGACTTTTCCAAGGTGACCAAGTCAGAGAGGAGGACAGAAGCCAGATCTCTCTCGGTCTGTTGATCAGAGCCTTAACACCACCAAGCAATCCTCCCTCCAGCTTCAAGGCCACACAGTCTGAGGTTTAGTATTTTCACAGAGGGCATAATCAGGGCATAAGTGAGGATGTGCAAGACAGAAAAAAACCCTCTTGTTTGATCTTCACAGGAAACCTTAGCCCTGAAGTAATGTTGAGGGAACAAGAATAATGAAAAACATGATTTTTACTTGCAAGTCTAACACACGAGGTTTGAAGGTCATCAAAGTGTTTTTGCCTCTGAAGTGAGAACTGGTGTTTTTACACTATACTTTCAGCACAGTGGTTTTAAAGTATCTCTGTAAAGATGGATACAAGCAGTTTGTTTGCCAGGTTAGGAATTAAAAGAAAAAAAAAACAAAAAACACACCACCAGATTTAAAACCTTCCTTGGCTAATTACTCTTAACATTTTATTCACTTAATCAAAGGAAAGAAAAAAAATCAGCTTGACTTTTTTGACAGCAAACTCAAACCAACTGGAAAATTCACCTCCTACAAGAAATGTTAAAAGGGAAAACTCTGGATAGCAACATGTTAGTGAAATGCTTTCAGCTGCATACACAACTGTATTGTAATGAAATCTTACGTTCTCTTTGACCCGCTACCTCTCCTTCCCTCCAAAAGACAGGGAAAACTGTTGGATTTGAGCATTGTTTTTGATCAACTCCTTTCCCATAGCAAGAGGCACTGCATGGGATGCAGGCATATAAAATTCCATGCCTGTGAATTTACTTTGTGGACTACCTGCACACATAAAAACACGAAAGAAGTTACGTTAAGGTTAGAGAAAGAACACCACTATTTCTTAAACATTATTATTTTGCTTCCTTAATGCATTTTGTTGAGTCACATAACTACTCTTAAATTAATTTCAGAAATAGGGCTTACTGGGGATCACTAATGTTTTTTCCCCAATTATACAAGAAGTCAGCAGCATTGCTGGGAATCGACTGGAGCTGCGAGATTCTCCTTCTGCCTCTCCCTGGCTCTTCTGTGAGGCCACAGTGATCTTCTGTAGCCACTGGGAAACAGCAATTTTTATATCTAGAGATCAAAGGGGCAGAATCTGTTCTCTGAAGATGTAAAATCCTAATACAAACTAAAACTAAATGCTCCTAAGTTGTTCGCTGTAGGGAACTTGGGAAAGAGACTTTGTTTTGCGCCATTTATAGTGCTTTGCAACCAAAAGTTTTTAGAGAAATCAGAAAAACATATACAGAAGTTTAGGTTTGAAAGAACTGTTCTGGGACTCATGCTAACATGATATTTTATAGAAAAATAATAAAATGAACACAGATTATCTTTCATAACAAGCTTCCAGTTTTATTTTGTTCTATTTAATCACGTATTTTGTTGTGGCCAACTGCATTCTCTCTGGTCTCTTAGACAGTGGGTTTCATGCATTCTTGCATATATTTGAACTTTTGATCATTTTCCAAAAATTCACTGCTAGTATCCTAGGCAGCCATCACTGGGTAGCAATATGGGTCATTCTAGTTCAGAATAAAAAGGAGATGAGTGTGACTGATCCTTTTTCTCAAGGCCAAATCTCATAACAAATCATCTGGAGAACTGCCAATGACTTCAATAAGACCAGAAATTGTCCCTACTGTTCTCTAAAAAAAAAAAAAAATTCATCTGCCTTATGAGAAAATCAGGGTGCAAATTCTCTAGCCAGACTACATTAATTCTCCTACACACTAGGAAAAGGAGAATCAGACAAAAGAGCAAAGGGAGGGACAGCAGTCTCTACTGTTTGTTATTGCTAATCGAATTCCAAAATAGATGGAGGGAAAGCAGGGAATGTGAGCAGTGTTGCATCCGCTCCTTCTGAGCAAAAGCAGAAACACTACCACCTTTTTTTACTTTAGTACAATTTAGAACATGTTTTGCTATAAAAATAACATATATGATAATATATAGATATAATATAGGGCTGTTCTTGTCTTAATCCTTTAGACTTTGCTCCCAGCAAAGAGCAAATGGAAGAAAATAAAGCTCGGATATAAAATTATTCTGAAGTTCCTTTTTGTCAGAAAATGAAAGGACAAGGAGGGAAAAAACCACATGCTTTTGTTCCTTTTTTTGAATGTCATGCTTCAGAAAAACATCAGTATGTCTATATGAGTACATGTGTGTATGTATGTATGTCGGATTTACTGGAATGGCAAGGAAGAAAATGAGTTGATCTCAAAAGAAGCCAAGGATCTGGGACTTGAATTCTCTGACTTCAACTGTGTTGCAAGGACTTGGAATGTGAAAGACACTGGCATATTGTGTCTTGCTGTGAATGAGAGCTCAACTCTGAAGCTTTACAGCATCTCTGTTCCTGAACAGCAAAACGCACTGCACACGAGGCACATCTGAAGCTTGGGAGGTGACTTGCTCTTCTCGACCTCTCCCCTTCCAGCTGCAGTGCTTACCCATCGAATGCCTGGCCTCCTTCTGACCTCTCAATTCATACTAGCTCATGTTGACGAGTCACTTCAAAATGAGATCAACACAGATATGTAAAGGAGTTTTCAAAAGCTGGTGAGCACAGGAGATAAGCAACAGTACCACACATAAGCTACATCTTCCACTGTTTGTGTGTTAGGCTACCATCTTCAAGTATCGCATCATATTACTAAAGCATCATCTTTTTTCTAAGAGCTTGTAAAACTGATTTGGGGTTGGTGTTTTTTTGCATGTGTTTTGGGGTTTGGTTTTTTGGCTGGGTTTGTTTGGTACCCACCCCCCCCCTTTATTTTTTTTTTAACTAGTGCTATACTTTCACTCAGTTCTATTAGGCAGCTACGTCCAAGGCAAAGGACAAAGGCAGGTATGCAAGTGGGACACAATACTGAACTGCTTGGGAGGTGGTGTGAGTTGGTGTTCTTCCGAACACCACCGACCTTCCAAATCTCCACAGGTCCTCTTATAGGAAGAAAGAGCATACGGGAACTCAATTTCAGGGTGAATTACATGATCATCAAGTCTCAGAGATACAAAAGATGGAAAGTAGTTTGAGAGGAGTAGCCAGAACTAAAGAATTTCAGTCTTGAGTTTCAGACCCCATAAGCAGCCCTTTTAGCAAAGTTACCTTGTCTCATTGCTCTTTATGTTAAGGGGCAAATACTTAAAGTAGCAATTTAACCACAGAATGCTTATATTAAACAGGAGCCTCCTGCTCTCTACTTTCTATAATTTACAACAAAGAGTTTATTAAACACAACTCTTTCTGTCTGACATTCAAATCCATCCCTGCAACACACTCTCCTCTGGATTTGCGCCACCGAATGAAATGCTTTGGAAAAACAAAATAAACCAAAACCCTGCTGTGGAAACAGGACAAATCTAGTTTCACATCCCCTGCAGAGAGAGAAACAAGACGGAAGTAAAAAGCACCAAATGGAGCTCATAAAGCTTCACTCTGATCTCAGCCTCCACATTCTGGCAGAAAGCACTACCTAAGAGATGTGCTCTGCTTCAAGTGAGAACAGCCTCTGATTGCACCGCGAGCACAAAAATATATTGTCTGTGAACAATTATCCTGAACAAACTCTGAATAAGGGAAATCTGACTACAGAATAAGGGGAAATGCGGTGGGAGGCAGGCTAATCGCCCCCCCCCCCGCCCCTTCCCTTACCGAGGCCTTATCTCACACACCAGCCATCTGTAGTAGCTGTGCCTGTGACTATGTTTGTGGGCTCTGCTGAACCTCCTTTCCACAGACTGCCTGCATTGCGCACCGCAATCAGGTGGCAATCATCCCCGCCCATCAGAAATCGTCCACCACGGGAGGGAAGTAATTTGAGTCCTGTAACAAAACCAGTTTCTCGCTTTAGGTCCATTTTATCACAGGTAGTTGCCTATATTCCTTGCAACATTCTATATAGCAGCACATAAGCAGAAGGAAACCCATCCTAACCCACAGGTGCCACGGGGAGTTAATGTGGCTAGCGTTAAAATTTACTAGCTCTTTCTCTTTCAATATATCTACAAATAAAAATAACTTATTTGTTTGGAAGTCACTGCCCAAAATAGCAGCAGTTGAACGTCTTGAAGCTACCGTGACATACCTAGAAAGAGAAGGATGCACACCTGAGTACAGTCTTTCTCCATTCCTGGATCCTGGGCATCTCCTCTTTAGTTACGTCTTTGAAGACAATCAGCAACTCAGGGAGAAAATGTTTGTTGGGGCAGAAGTCTGATCTGGGGTTTTTGTTTTGTTTTTTACTTTAACACTGCACCCTTGTGCAGTTTGGTACATATATATGCGGATGGAAGAGGAAAGAAAAATCACAGAACTAGATACAGGGAGGCTACCTTCTGATCAACCAAGCTCTCATCTTTCAGGTAAAACTGCTCTTAAATTCAGGTAGGAAAAGAGAGCACAGCAGAATGCTTTGCCCAAATGCAGGAGATTCTGTAACACTGCTGACAGCTTTCTTTGACCCCCAGAAGATCACATTTACTTCTTGAACTTTGAGCTTAGTTTATTAATGTATTGGGCATTCTGTATATATTCCTCATTGGGATTTTAGAGCGAGAACATCTTCAAATCCTGTGTAGTAGGATGATCTCTGTTTTCGACTTTAGTCCTTTATTCCATTAGAAAGACAATGTTCTGCCATGATTTTTTTTTGTTGTTGTTCATTAATTCATTTGAGACTATTTCTTAAATTTTCATTTTAATGCTTTTTTGTGTGGGTATATTAGTCACTTCTAAAGTTGCATACAACTGTCACTGATTTAAAATCTTTATTAACACACATACACAAATCTGTATTATATATGTACATGCATGTATGTGCATGTGTATGTATGTATATATTTAAAAAAAAAAACCAAACCAAAAAAACCTTTCCAACTGCATCTTCTTCCCTCCTCCCTTCTCCATTCTGAGCAGGTTCCTGCTATCAACTGCTGGAGTGTGCTCACTCTACACCTAGAGCTATAATTATTTTGCTTTAATTTTACAAAACCTTTTGTTCCATTCCCACGAGCCCACCTGATCCTTATATTACACTTGCTCTATTAAAACACTCATGCAGAACAAAGCGCAGTTGTACTGATTCATAAGTAACTCACCCCCCCACCCCCTTCACTGCTTCTTTCTACTAGGCTCATGCATCTTACTGCAGTTTCATGACACTGTCCCTGATGTCAGCCCATGGTCCCATTTTTTGCTGGTTTTTTTTTCCTTTCTTTCTTTCAAACCATTATTTTTATGTGCTTAGGGTCCAATTACACTATTGTGTGCTGTTGTTTTGAATTGTTGTTGTTCTCAGTCACTTTATGTTATGCTCTTTGGCACAACAACAGATATAGTGCAGAGGGTGTTATGGAATTTATTTGTTGTAATCAGACTCTAGGATTGTTTTTTATTATTATTCTTCACAGAGTACAAGCACCAAGGCTAGCCCTACATTTTCCGAGGCAAGCAGAAGACCATTTGTAGCCCAGCCTCTGACACCACATACCCTATATGCAGTAAAAAGGCCCAGCAGCAGCTTAGGTCAAGGTGATTACTATTACTTGGGCAAGGCCTACATGAACCAGAGGCTTTAAGACCAAACACACCAACAACATTTACAATAGGATCTTCACAGACGCACTGTGCATTTCAGATTTGGGCGGGGGGGATACGACAGATACCAAGCCAAAACCCAACCTCTCATAAATTATTGCTGAAAAATGGAAGGACGCAGTACAGCTTGTCAGTGAAGACAGGAACAATAGAAGGGCCATTTCATCTATTTGTCCTGTACAACAACTTCGCTGAGCTGAGACAGCCTTCATTTTCTGGCTTACAAAGCACCAAGCAGGTTGTTAGGACTAAGTAACAGATAAATAATAATCAGCCAGAACAGTGAGGAGCTGGTGCATATGGAGAAAGTGCTAGCAAAGATCAAATGAAATTGAGCTCTTGGTAGCTATCTTTTCAAGATGGGGATCAGGACACTTTGCAGTGCCCCACTGAACACCACTGGTGGTAGGTGAGTACAGGAGGACAGACCAGGCAAAGATGAGAGAAAGCAAGAAGGGGAAGGAAAATGGGGTGTGTGTATATTTTTCTGGGCAATGTGTAACAACGGTGAATACTAACGACTTCTAGCAATGAAACAGAATAATAAGGAAAAAGGGGAACGTGGCAAGGCACAGAACAAACACAGCTGTAAGGGGTACAAACGAAAGTTGCGATTTTACAAAGAATAACTGTTCCGCACATTTTATGTAGCATGTCAAATCTATCAGATTTTCTCTTATTAAATCATCATTCTACAGCAACAATCATTCTCTCAATCAATCCCCCGTGTTAACATCTCTTAGTAATGACTAACTTGGCAGGAACTGATGTTTACATATATTTTAAAGTCCTGAGCACTGTTCTGAATTTTTTGGATGTTAAATTTCCTTTACATTTTGTCTCTTATTTTTTAACCTGTTTTTAAAGGATGGATGCATTCAATTGGAAAATAAAGTTCTGTTACATACACTCAGATTACGTTAGCTCTGGAAATTGGCAGTGGGATAAGAACAAAACCATTCACCTCCTGATTGCTGATTCAAATCTAGCCCAAGTGAGATAGTCACAGAAGCTTTAAGCCTCCCATGGTGGCTTTGCGATTTGAGATTATTTTTTATGAATCTCAATCCACTTCAGGCCAAGAATGAGAATCGCAAATCCACTGCCTCGATGAGCATTAACTGGCATCACTGCACACGGTTACAGAGGAGATGCCAAAAACCAAACTGGTCCTGGGGACAAACTTCCCACCTTACCCTGGGAACTGATCATTAAAAAATAGGGTTGGTTCATGCAAATGTGGAACGCAGGGAAACATGTACATATCTATCTAAAAAACAGAAAACAAACCAACCCACCCGTAGTCACATCAGCTAGGTGCTGCAACATTTATGTTAAATGTGAATGGTTCTCCAAGACTTCAGCAGTCCTAACTTTCCCCAAAACCAGAAGGTGTCTTATGGTGCACCCCTGTATCGCTTTAGAGCTGAGACGCAGGGAGGGCACGCGGAGAGAAAAATAAATCAAAGGTTTTGCATCCTAACTCCTGAGGAGGAAGCAGCAAGCCTATGCACTCCTTACCCCTTAAAATCAAAAAGGGCCACACAGCAACTGCAGGCTTTGGTCATTCTTTGGTCCACTCCTCCTGCCTAGGTAAGAGGAACAAATGAGGCATTTATTTTTGCAGAAGACCAAACCTGAGGAGGGCTGCGTTGCTCTTTTTATTTTATTTGGGACACGACTGATTAATAAACTATTAGCAAAGCTATTTCACTAAACAAACATCCTATAGCATCTGACAAAATAGTGATGCTTAGCTATATTTCCCATGGCTCCTTCTTTCAGGGAGCATGAATCATTCAAATCACTTGGGAATTAGCTACTCCAGCTTCCTTCCTTAGATACATTTGCTAACCTGAGGGGGGTAAAGGTCTCAGGACCCAAGAGTAGATTTAAGTTTTTCCACCATCTGTGCTGAAGCGCAGCCAATGCAAATTCCACCTTCAGACCTGCACTCTGGTGCCTCCCTGTTATGTTTCATTTTACATTTGTGATCTTTATTCCTTAGAAACAGGAAAAATGCACAGCTGATGAGCCATGTTTGCATGCAACTTGAAATAGTTTCTTCAGTGGTTGTTGCTTGGACATGCACTTGACTGTTCAAAGGGAAGTGCGATGAGAAATAGAGCTGCATTTTAAACTGCCAAGTATTCCTAATTTTACACAGGGATTTTTGAAAGCAAGCAGTTCCCTTTAAAGTTTTCAGAGATATCACTGGAAGTATTCATGTGTAAAACAAGGAAAAGTTGGTGGGGAAGCCAGACATTTTCCCCTTCCTTTGCTTTTCACACATTTTTTTCTCCTTTTCCCTTTTTGCCAACAGAAAGAAAAGGGAAGATATTAACAAATGACAAAATGAATGAGTAGGGGGGTTTGATGGTCTTTGACTAAAATAAAAATTCGAAGAAGGGTAGCCTTTCAAGTTGTAAAGGATAGCCGTAATGCATACACATGTATAACTTGTAAATGCTTCTATCACAGCAAGTTCCAGTAAAATTATAAAAATAAATCTAGATGTAGCTAAGTAGATAGAATAAGTACAGATAAATTCAGTTGATAAACTGGAATAGACAAACAACAGCTAGTAAAACTATTAAGAATTTGGGAAAAACCCACATATTTTACATTAATTTTCACTTCAGATCTGACACAGAGAATGATGATTTAATTTAGGAGTCATAAGACTAATAATCCTGATCCCACTGGCAGAGACTTCAACTACACATTGCATCTTTCTAAACCTACAAAATTGTTTTACATATGTTTTAGGGAGGCTCCAGAATGAGCCAACTTGTATCTCCATAGAAGCCAGTCTTCAACCCATGACTCAAAAATCATAAATTACAATATAGTTGAGTCCAGCAGAGCAAGGAACCACTACTTCAGTGAAACAGGTATGGCTTCACTGAAAATTAGAAGAAACCATTTTCAGAATGCCCAGTAGACAATTCCAGCTCTCATTTAACATGAATTTTTATGGACATTGACTACACCTCAAAAAACCACTTGTGTTCTCGCTCAATGTTTTGGGAGAGCTGATAACACCAGGGATCAGAGAGAAGTCAAAACCTAACTATGCCTCAATCTGACGTGCCTATTGCGAGGAATAAGGTAGCACTAGCCAAGCTTAGATGCAGGAGCTGTACACAGGCCCACATCAATGTGCTGTGCACTGTGATGACGTGCTTTTCACATTGATGTGATATCATGTTCACAGTTTGATCAATGAATCCTGACTCTTATGATTTTCTTGGTCTCTGTGGAAGCTCAGATCCTTCCTCAGAGCTGGTCATCTTGCTCAGTAACTGACACGTTGGGTTTGCAAGCACTGGCATTTAGCCATCTTCCACGTCTGTTGGAATCTGACCATCATTTTGAGTACCAAGTGACCCACCAGCTGAGAGTCTTTACCAAGAGTCAAAGGACGCAGACGTTTACTGTGACATTCCCACGACAAGGTGTTCACCACAGCAGTGAAGAAAACCTGTTCAGGTATTTCCTACAGGAGGAAGTCTCAAATGAAGAAAGAGTACTCAAAGTGAAAATGCCATCACATACAGATGCCAGATTTGGCCTTGACATGGTATTTGAACCTAGAGCAGGATTTGAACTTTACAGTTCACTTCACATGTCCCAGTTAGTTTCTCAAGCTGCACAGAAAGCAGATGAAGTTCACTTTAAACATATAAAAAGGAGACAACAGTAACTTTTGAAAAAACATTATAGGGAATAATTCTGCTCTGGAGGATTTATTTATTTAGTAATGCAAACAGTACACACTGAGATAACATCTGGCAGTGTTTATTACAATGAAACCCAATCAATACCTCTGTCTACTACAATATTTGTCCACAAAACAGTCATTCTTCCAAGCACCCACAAGAAATATGCAGCTAAATATTATAGTAGCCATTGTCAGCAAAAAGGGAGGTGGTCACCTTAACTCTTCTATTCAAGACCCAAGAGAAGACAAGGAATTAGATGTACCTAGACACAAGAATGATGGTGGAAAATTAGAGAGGAAGTTAGAGAGAGAGATGCAGCTTGTAGTATTGCAAAGAGCACAGAATTCATCCTCATAGAAATTTCAAAAAGCAACAGATCCCAGAATTTTTTTCTTGTGCCTCAAGAGGTTTAAACTTAGGGCAACCCATTACTTTTGCTAGTGAGCTACCAGGCCTTCCGTGGCATTTTAGAGCTACAAGTACAGGCAGAAATTTTGACTTCTCATTTCCTTTCAAAGTCAGAATTCAGAAAGAAGTGATACTGAACTTCCCCACATAATTAAAAAGCCAAAAAAAGATTTCTTTTGAAAGTTCTGTATATTAGAATTTCCAACTAAGCCCTTCCATTCTTTTCTATTTCTATATTTGCATTACTGCATGTCACTGTAGGAAAACTAGCAGTGTTTTGTGCCATGAAAAAAGTCACTAAGCATTAGTTCAGTAAGTACTAAGCCTTCACCTCTCCTAAACCTAAGTCCCTCTTGCAGTCTAACAGATTTACGTGCAGTAAGACATGCATTAGTACTTACATGTCACAAAATTAAGCAAAAAATAACAAAACCACACAAAACAAAACAATCCATATTATTTTTCCTCCTCACATTTTTGGTTGCTATAATTTTGCTTTGTTGAAACAGGCATTTCCAAAGAAAATTGATATATCTGATTAATGTGACGATACATTAAATAAATGTACATTTGCCCCCATTTAATTTCACATTTTGCTGGCTCACTGTTCAAGGCATTTCTATTTGTACAGGGCCTAGAGGTAAAATAAGACCTTCTGTGCAACACCAAGTCCTGAGGCATGAGCTACGTTCAGAAGTCATTGTGGTCATATGTTACCTTTCTCCCATAAAAACTTGCTCTTTGACAAGATAATTGGGATTGTAGTTATGAAGTGGGGAGAGCGGGGAGCCGAGGGGATACAATTTGTTTCCCTCTCTACTGATCTAGATGTATTGGGCAGAGGAGAGCACATTTTAGTTTGGACTAGTAAACTGAGGAGCCACAGTAAGCACAGCAGCCACCAAGGAAGCCGTTATATGCAACACCAATTCCTGTAATTTGTGTTAAGTAAGATTTGTATTAGGTGTTTTTGTTTGGTTTCTTACTGTTTCTTGCCCTCCACACCACAAAAGTCATACTGTAACCTAAAGTTCCTAATGGTGTGGCCACTAGGAATGTACTGGGGAAGAATTTTAACAGTAGTGCTATATTAGCAAAGTACTGAAAGACATAAAAAATGATCTTCGAAGCATTGAAAGTGGTGAAAATCCCACTAACATAAATGGAGGCCCTACTTAAAGGGCAACAGTACCATCCATCTTTAATATTCATCCTTTACTGTCACTTTAGCCACATGAATTAGTGCTAGACTTGCAAATACACAGAATATTTGACCTAGCTTTACGTGAGAAGGCTGGGACTTCACATGTGCAGAACAAGCTCCTTTTTTTTTTTAAAATATTTAAAGAAATACAGGCCAAATACAGACTCATTTTTGAAAGCTCTCAACACAAGATCAGTGCAGGAGTTTCCATCTGCAGATCAGTGCTGTAGAGGAGCAGAAAAGCCAAACTGAGACAGAGACTGGAAATTTTACACCTGGTTTCAGTGCAAGCAAGAGCCCAACCCCAGCCCAGAAAAGGACCAGTTTGCCTGAACTACACACCAAATTTGCCAGTTCCTCATCAGCTCCACAGAAGAACTGTTATGTAAGCTAGTATTAAAACTGAGCTACATAAAATGGGAGAGAGGAATAATTTCTAACCAATATAGTCTCATGAACTTTCACAAAAGAACTCCAAACCACCTAAAATTAGGAGATTAAAAACTAAAACTTTCATTCAACCACTACTGGACAAAACCATGCATATGACAACTTTAATGTCACTTTGATATTAAAGCAGGGTAAATCTTTAAATCTTTAAGAACCTTATGAAGTTCAGCACAGAAAAGTGTAAGATCATGCACCTGGGAAAACATAATCTGGGAGTGCAGCACACACTGGGATCCAGTTGGCTGGAGAGCAGCTCTGTGGAAAGGGACCTGGGGCTCCCGGTGGACAAGAAGCTCAACATGAGCGAACAGTGTGCTGCTGTGGCCAAGAAGGCCAACAGGATGCTGGGTTGCATCAAAAAAGGGCATCACCAGCAGAGAGAAAGAAGTCCTTATTCCACTATACTCGGCGCTTGTCAGGCCACACCTGGAGTACTGTGTATAGGTCTAGTCCCCGCTATACAAAAAGGATGTGGACAGGCTGGAAGGGGTCCAGAGAAGGGCCACCAAGATGACCAAAGGACTGGGAAGCCTGCCATATGAGGATAGGCTGAGAAAACTGGTTTTGTTCAGCCTTGAGAAAAGGAGGCTCAGAGGGGATCTCATCACCACGTACCAGTACTTAAGGGGTAGTTACAAAGAAGATGGACGACTCCCTTTTTACATGGAGTCACATGCAAAGGACAAGGGGGAATGGACACAAGTTGCTCTTGGGAAGATTCCGATTGGACACCAGAGGGAAATTTTTCACACTGAGGACAGTCAACCATTGGCATAATCTCCCCAGGGAAGTGGTTGCCTCCGCCACACTGGACACCTTTAAGAGTCGTCTGGACAGGGTGCTGGGCCATCTTGTTTAGACTGTGCTCTTCCCAGAAAGGTTGGACTAGATGATCCCTAAAGCCCCTTCCAACCTGTGATTCTATGATTTCGTGAAATCTAATTGTTTCAAAAAACAAATCTAAAGCAAGCATGACATATTTCTTTTCCCACTGTAAATCAGCTAAGGGAAGTTGTGCACTTCCTCCTATACCTCAAGGCTGACAGGACAGCAGACAGAGCAGTTGGTGTCTGCCCCTCGCCAGGGGCAGCACTGCTGGAGAGGGTGGGAACAGGTGTATATATGTAAATGCATCAGGCATACAATAACCTACACCATGCAAAGGGGCAGCTCAAGCACACACATTTGCAACACATCCTGGCTCCACTGACAGGAATGTGGAAGAATCCTACTGAATTTATTGGGGCCAGGATTTCACCCTTTATCAGTAAAAGAAGTGATCAGAAAATGGCTGCACTCAATACAGAAATGGTGTGCAGAGTTCTGGCAGGGATTGCAGGTGATATCATGTTTGCATAACCTCTCCAGGCACTACAAAGAAAGGTTTCTTTGCCACACCGCTTACCTGCAGCCCTGAATTTCACCAAGTTCAATAACCCTGAGTTGCCAGCTCTAGGAAGCAGCAGGGGGGAGTTACAGGCAAAGTCCTATTCTGCCCAGGCAGCGGGATGAAGTACAAGCACCAGAAGTGAGACTCACTGTTTCACAATATGGACATTTGGGCTTCCTACCTTCTCAACAGAAAAAAAAAAAAAATGCAGGAGGAAAAGTCTATCACCCTTCCTAGACTTCTACCAGCACAACCACGATTAATCACAATGCAGCTTTAAGAACTAGTTCAGCATTAAATAAGGAACATCTATTTTGCCACACAGTATATTTCTTTTACAAGGTTTTCTATGCATAAGGAGGCTTAAAGAATAACTACTGTATGGTATAGATATATTCTAAACATTATGACAGAGATAGTGTAAGAATTTTTCAGAAGTTAAATGCTTTTAAATGTAATTAAATCATAATAAAGACATCACACAGAAAACTGTGCCCCTGACAGTCTGACAATGCAGGGACATCACAAATGTTTTCCACCATCACAAGGTGTGGGAAATCTATGCCTATCTCATGTTGCTGAAAGGCAAATTCTATAGGGGGATAAAACCCCCATATTTTAACAGCTGAATATTTCATAAAAAATAAAATTTACCTGGCACATTTGGAATTCTCTGGGACACTAATGGCTGCAGTGAGGAAAAGATTCTTTCTGTGCCCATGGAATAATCACTGAGCCTTTAGCCTCTAGAGCTTGGAACAGGCCGCCCAGAGAGGTGGTAGAGTCGCCATCCCTGGAGGTATTTAAAAGATGTGTAGACCTGGCACTCTGGGACACGTTTTAGGAGTTCAGGTAGTGTTGGGTTGACGGTTGGACTTGATGATCCTAGAGGTCTTTTCCAACCTTAATGATTCCATGATTCTAGAGCTTCCCTTTGGCTGCCTCTAGGTTGCACTCCACCCAACAAGATTCTTCCCTTTGCCCTTAACACATCCCAGTCTTATCACACTGGATAAAGACCCTAACTCTGGGGTTTGAATTCCACTCGGAGTTGAGCGCCTAAATGTTAATCCATTGAGCTTTAAAGCCCCTAAAACAGATGTGGACCTGGTAGTGAAGTGGCTTCGTATTTGTTATAGACTGTAACCACATATAGTAATTGTGATTACCTTCTTGCATGAACTCCTGAACTCTTGCCAGAGGACAGTTCCCTGGACAGGGCAGGAAAACACTTGAGGTGGCCATGACTGGTATCCTGAGGAAACCAAGTATTTGCCAGATATCTAGGGCTGTACTAATATCTGAAGATTTTCTTCAGTGCAGTTCTAGACCCACATGTGTCAGCACACAGGTGTGAGACCACTGCAGCATAACAAAGACTGGTAAAGTGAACAGGAGTTTGTCACGGCAAACAAATGTCTTCTTGAATGGCAAGCATGATCAGAATATGTAGCTGCAAAGAGCAGTATTTTCTAAACCACACACACAAAGAGAGGGTAAGAAGTAGTAACAAGTCAATTTGTGACACAGAAAGAAACAGCAAACAGTATCGTTTCTGGGGTGATTTTCACATGACCAAGAGGCACCGGAACAAATTCAATCGCACCGAAGCCCCAGCAAAAGTAAAAAGCATAATCCTTTCCTTCCTGCAGGATAGAAACAATTACAAGAATCAAAACTCTTACATTGAGGTGCCATCCATAAGCATCAGTACCTATAGCAACCTCACTTATTGACTCAGTGATTTCTCACCCCTAATTGCGTTATATTTCCCATCAGGATGATATACTACGCAACTCTATACCCTCTTGGTCATCTGATTTCTGGTCCCTCAACACCCTCTCTCTGCATTCCTCAGGCTTGTGTGATGCCCAGCCGCTGGAATTTCCCTCTAGTTGTTAACCGCATCCAGGCAAAAGCTGTCATTTATGCACTAAGCCTGCTCCAGAGGGTGATCATTTTATATTTGTTTGCTTGAGGAATCCCATATCACTTGCTCTGGAGAAGTGACAGCCGCTCAGACATAAGAAGGTTAGTTGTGCATTGAAACAGGGCAAGAGACACGACAAAACAGATTACCCTCCTCACTGAAAACCCTAATGAATGGGAAAAGAAACTGAGATGAGGATTCATCTGCCTCTGGCTCAGACTCTGATGTTCAGCAGATTTTCCGATTGATGGTCTGATATTGCAAACAATATCAGGAACTGTGCCACTATACCCTACCTAAATGAACTGGGAGTGCAGGATCATGACCTAAACTGGTTCATAGTCAGAGAGGACACACAGTGATCTGGCACACAACTGCTATCACTGCTGCTGGGAAATATATACATAATTCCTTGAAAAGGTTCTGCTGCTAAGAGACACAGGATTCTCGATTACTTATTGCCAGTCTTGAAAGAGATGAGATAACACACTTCCATTTTACAAAAGATTTTCATTATTCAAAATTTCCATGAGAACATTACATGAAGAAGAATGAAATTTCTAAGGAAATATGAAGCCAACCAAAAAAAAATGCTGCCAGGGAAAGGAATGGATTTGAAAATATTTGTAGATGCAGGTTCTGACTCAGAGGTGCCTTCAGTTATTACTGACACCAAAACATTTTGCTGAGGCAAATACTTTTCCAATGGCCTTTAACAGCACAGACCAATCTGCCAAGTGCTCACTATCTCCAGTCCAGCTGTCTTGCTGCCGGCTCCTGCAGGCTCCTAAAGGAGAGAGGTATAAGAAAAGGGAGCAAGGAGCAAGAACTAGGTCCTTTTAAACCAAAATGCTGTGGGACGATGATGCACACACAGAACAAAAGATGCTGGAGGAATTCCTTTGTCATGAGGAAATACAGGACTGTTAAAATACACATCTGAGGGACAGTGTCCCCTATCAGACTTCTGAAGGCCCGCAGAGCATGCATTGGACATGTTAGCAATGGACCTCTGTAGAGGATTTATTGTAAAAACACAAATAAATAAAGCAAATATTCTGATCTCTGTCATGTCAGTTGAAACTGTTGAAAACAAGAGACCAATTTTGACAGAACTGAGATTAAAATCTCTTCTAATCTATTATCTAGATGCAGGGACAGTGACTGGAAAGAGGGCAATAAGAAGAACCAGATCCTCTACAGTGAAATTCAGAGCTAGACCAGTTGCACTAATGAAGAAAACAGACCAGAAAGTTTGGGTAACTTACATTCATCAGACTGCTCTACATCAAGCTCTGGAATTTGAAATGATTCAGTGAGAGTGTCCTCAGGGAGACTGATGTAAATATAGAATAACCACAATGCCTTTCTGTTGAGTCCCTCCCATTATACACTGGTTTAGCTGAAGAATTTCATTTCGGATAGGACAAAATAAGACTACCAAGGCTTGGAAAAGGGCAGGCCTATGGTGCCTTTTTCCCTTTTGCAGCTTATTTGATGATATCTCTGGTTTAAGGTAACTGTCATTGCTCGGTAATATTTAGTCTTTCTTTTATCTTGAAGCAGACCAGCAAATGCTTTGGTAAATGGAGTGAAAGATTTTCTGCTTTCACCATAACATCTTCAGGTGCTGAAATGCTGAAGTGTTTTACAACTTACTAAAGTAGTGCTACTCAGGGAAGGAGTACTGATATTCCCATGCCTTTTTAATATGAGTGAATCACAACCCACACTCCTTTATACACTAAAGCAACCACACACTGGAGAGCCATTTTCCTATCTTCATCTATTGTGGCCACTATTCTGCAAAAACAAGAACTGCCAGCTATGAAAAAAGTTGGGACTCTACCTGTTTGTACACTACAGCTGATGCCCTTAACGTACAGACCTACAACAAACAAATCCCCACACAACTGCTACACATCCCAAAAACCCCAAACCTTAAACATTTGCAAGAAAACAAAAAAACGGAGGGACTTAATTATCAATCATTCCCAACTCTTTTTTTTTTTTTGTGCTAAGTTGTGAATGGAACTGATTAAAACCACCTGGCAACTAACAAGATTTTCAGGCTGGCCAACTGCATTTTGAGATTTGCAGTTCCATTAAGTTAAAATATCTTCCAAGGATGTTTACACGAAAAATCAGAAAACAGAGGCAATCACAAAGTTCCTAAACTCCCGAGACATTTACCTTTTTGTAGCAGGCTTTACTCCAGCCCCATTACATATTTACCGTGATCATCAATCCCATTTGCAACTTTCAACTGTCTCCACGATCTATGTCAGAGGCCTTTGTATCAGGCAATACCTGGAGTCTGTCCATTTATCCAAATTTTAAAAACCGGTAACTGAAACAAATCAGCATTTGTGCACTGACTGGAAAGAAACCATGCAGATGCACAGCGACTAAAAATCTGTCCTCGGTGTCTATATGACTCCCTCCCCTATCCTCCTCTAAAAAAAGAAGGGTCGAAGCAAAATGCTGGCAGCCCAATGAAATGTTTGAAGAGACAGTATGGTTTCAGTTATGAGAGGATGGAAAAATGAGAACCCTGGGGATCTTTTGGGAACATTAAGCTTTATTAATCAGGAATGTATTAGCCACATACCAACATTCCCAAACGGTACGCTGAATCAGAGAAACGCCGGGGAGCAAGAGAACCCATCCAGGCTAGTCTTTCTGCCTTACAGCAAGTTCTAGCATGCCCCAAGGGATGGTTTTCGAGCCATTCCTTAAAAAAAGAAACCTCCCCTGCTTCCACAGTACATACAGGTTGTGTGTCCTAGTGCCTTACAACCAATACAGTCAGAACATGGTTCTTAATATGTTACTTGGTGATTTTCACTGCTCGTTGAACTGATTTCTTTAAGTCTTTCTCCCAGTGGATATGAAGAACAATTAATCACTGTGCTCCTGATTATAACTTTTCACTCACTGGATTTTTTTTTTCATATTCTCCTTAACATACAACAAAAGCAACACTTTCAGAAGCATATAATGCCACGTAGGGCTCCTACATATCCACTTGCCCCGGGCCAGATAACAATCAACCAGTTTCCGCTTTCTCAACAATTCTAACACTAGGACAATTTCTGCCTTGACAAGCATTTCTGACCTCTCCACATTTCCACTGGGGTTCCACAGGTAGAAATCAGGGCAAAATTTATCCCCGTGAGTTTCTGGATTAATGCCTTGGTATAAGAAGGGGAAAAGGCAAAATTAATTCTCTTTCTTAGTACTAACACAATTCCTCAGTGACAGTCAGCCCCAAGACCTTTGCTCAAATGAAGCACACTTCCATACTCATTTCGCATTTGTACACGTCTTCTCCAGCTTAGCTCCTACAAGCTAGTATCTTCTGCATCAAAAAAAAATGGCTTAAACTACTGAGGGTTTACATTTTGTCAGAGGAATAGGAACTGGGAATTTGCAGGGTCAACAAAGCCTATCTTAGACATGAAATTCTAGTTAAAAGAGCAAGCTACTAGATGGAAGGACAGACCGCAATATCCATCAGGAACTGTGAGGATTCTTGCACGGTAAAGAACACAGTAGGGTAGCCTGTTTGTTGCTTCAAAACTCTTCCTTCATTTAAAAGCACTACTGTGATGGACGAAGGCCTTCTCAGCCCTGACATCCTGATGCTACACATGCAGCATGCACTCTGGGATGCCAGCTTACTGTGTCACATTGGCTTGGGCTCTGCCTGCTCCCTTCCCTATGCCTGCAAGCTCAATTGAACTTATGAAAATTCAAACTGTCTTCTGTCTGTTTCATACATCATCAGCAAACAATCACTAGACAAAATGAATTTGCTTTCTGTAGTTTGGAGGCTACACAAATGTCTCTGCTGTATAATACAAAAAAGGGGAATAAAGTTTGGTATGCAAGGTTAATTCAGCATGGAGGAAAGTAGCAGGGAAGCAGACAGAGAGAGAACACGAACAATAAAATACTCAACAGTGGGGAGAGTGACATGAGAAATACTTCTGTAAATTGGAGTTGGCCTTGATACCTTTGAATGATGGAATTAAACAAAGGCACAAGTGAGTTGTGAAAGATCACCCCCATGAGTGGCTGTATCTCCATCCCTCGTGATTTGTCTACACAATATTCTTATTAATAATAACAATGGTTTCTATTTTTCATTTAAGAGCTTTGCAAACACAAACTCAGTAATGTTCATAGAGCTGTATCAGTTTGAACCAGATTGAAAAAGTGATCTGCTGAAGAAGGCGCAGCGAGCTTAAATGACTTGTCGAATGCCACTCAATGAGCCAGCATCCGTCATGATTAGGGCACTGGATCTCTTGGTCAGTAATCAGATCAGGAGGCTGCATAGGGCTGAAGCCTTGAAAAATCTCTTTTTAACAAAAATAATGTCTCATATACTTCTTATTGGCTTTGGCCGATGGCAATGTAACTAAAACCATTGCTCTGAAAGCCTATCCAGTGTGTCTCTTGTATAGGTTTTTCAGGTTGTGCGTACAGAATCTTTTTCTTTCACACACAATACGCTCTCAGTGTCTCATAAAATCAAGCAGATGCTGAATGTGAGCAGAGGTAGCTCCTCATACTAGACTTAATCCTATTTGAGGTTAGTTGCAAACAGCAAAGTACATAACCACATCCTTAACTTTAAGTATTTGAGCAGTCCCATGGACCTCAATGGACCTACTTCCCTATCAATCCACATAACTTTAGTACACAGCAAAACGTGGCCAGAGCATCCAACATAGCAAGAATCCAGCCCACAGACCTTTTCCATTAAGAGCATGACTGCACTACATTTAGAAGACTGGGGTTTTATGCAACTGCCTGACAGATGTTCGCATGTTGTGAACCTGTATTTTCTTCTAACGCTGTGTATCAAGTCAAGCATATTTTCATATCAGCTGGAAATCTGACCCATCTTAATCTGTTGCTTTAGGGACATCCCTACCCTAAAGCAAGTTTTCCACCCTTCAATTAAAGAAATCCAATTAAAAAAAAAAAAAATCAAAAAACCAGAAAACTACGAGAGCATGGCTTGCCTTTTCTTCCTCCTGCTTTCAGGTTAATACAGGAAAGCCATACCGGGAAGTTCACTTTATTAAAGATCTTAGAATTAGAGACATCTGATTACAGCAAACATACATAGGAAACAAAGGAAATCCTTAAAGTATACTTTCCTCTATAAAGAAGGCGCCCCCATTTTTATTAGCACTGTTAGTAGTTAGATTGACACATGGCATAGAAAGAATCACATCCTCATCTTACAGCGTACATGCTCATACACAGAAGTTTCCCTACCTTGTCTTTCTGTATTCCAGAGACAGGCTGTATGCCAAGGCTACAGAACTTAGGAGCAGCCAGAATTTTATAGGTGGGGTATTTTTTTGGAAAAAGCAAACAACACAAGAAACTCAAAGATTAGAAACTTGGACCTTTACTTCATGGAATGGAAAGAAGAACTGGGCAGAACAGAGCAGACTTGAGAGTCGTGACCCCACACTCTGTTCCCAGTCTGACCACTGATTTACTCTGACCTTGAGCAAGCTGCTCAACACCTCTGCTTTGATATGCTGGCCGCCCTTGATTAAAAAAAATAAATAAATTCCTATACACGAGTTTTACACTCATGTATTTATTTCCCCTCCAAAGCCTAGAGTCTCATATAACTAAAAAAAGCCCATTCCAGCCAGCACTGATCATCTGGCCATATATTGCTACCTGGTATTTTGCCTTAGGGCTGTCCACGCAGGACTTGCTGACCATCTGGATCCTCAGGATTCAAAGAACTTGCCTTAATTCACTCCCCACTCTGCTACTGCATATTGGAAAGAGAATTACTTCTACTTTCCAAAAAAATTTCTCCTGATTGTTCACACAAATTGCAAGACAACTTGGAAATTCTATACTCACAGATTCAGAAGCATTCCCCCACTTTTCCCCCAACACCTCCTGACAAATTGCTGATGGACCCAGCAAATCCACAAGTGTTTTCAACTCAGCTCACCAGTGTAATTGGAAGGTTAACCTCTGGTGGCCAGGGAAGCTGCTCATATTCAGGAATGATGAGCAGAAAATGTTAAATACCATTCACTGGCCACAGCCTGCAGTTAATACACAATATTTAAACAACACAATGGCATGGCCCTTGCCAGTAATGTAAAAACACAATGGAGTAGAGCCAGAATGGCACAATCTGCCTGCCTGAGTCATGCTTGGCGCTCCACGCTGGAAGGGACATGCATTAGCTGCCCACAGTGTACTGTACCCTTCAGCGAGTTTAAAATAAATCATTAAAATACAATTTATAAAAAAAAAAAAAAGGGGGGGGGGAAGGGGGAAAGAAAGGAAAAATCCCCTGTAATAGTTAAAATATTTTAACACTGAACTACAAAAGTACCACTGTGGAAGAAGGCTCTGGATTTCATTACAGACTGCACATTTTGATCTCAAGCAAGAAAACAAACCGACTTTGCTTTGTAATATTCCACAGCTTTGTACTCCCCAACTAAAATAATTTTTTTCCTACTATCTACAAGCTCCTGGATTTTTATTCATATATTATTTCATTAGATTCATAGCATCTGAATCTACTGTATTTTCCATCCTCTTTTGCGTGCCTGTTGTTCAGCCACTGAAGTTCCAAATCTTAATTATTGTCCCAAATACATTTAATAAACAGATTCTAAATAAGGCTAGATCAGACTGATGTACAATCTGACTTGCATTTATGGAATAACTATGCTCTTAGAAAGAGACTCCTTTCTTTCTGAGAGACGTTAAGATGTTATTTTGACTGTTTTGTTGTGTCACAGCACAGATGAATTAGGCATTTCTGCCTTAATCTACACCCTAAAACAGCTGAAGACCCCTGTGATGTCATCAGAAAGTTGTTCATTTTTTTTCTTGTATAAAGGAGAAAAATTAGTTTATTCTCTTTTTGTGATGTCATAACAATGTTTTATGCTACAAGGAATCTCCTGCTACTTTCTGTTATCTCTGCAAAATGCAGAAATCCTCACTGACAACAAAGCGACAAGAACTGTAGATCAGCACACACAGAGATGCACACTATTCCTAATAATATTCAAAACAAAGCAGAAAAGAATTATCTATTCAGGGGTCTAAAATTAAAGATCTGCAAGATGTTAAGTTCAGTTTTAATTTTTAAATAAAACTCCTTTGAAGTTCTAAACCCCATTTAAGGGGACTCTGACCTTTATCCAAGACCAGCTACTGTGCTAACACTTTGGATGCATACAGAGGAAAATACGGAACAAAAGGTACTGGAAAAGCTTTTACTTACAGGAATGCAGCACAGCCTAATCTTTTTGTTTTTAAGGTGCAGTGATTTCAGCATCTACAATGTAACTTCAGGCAGTCTGAAAAGAAACAGGTTAAAATCTCTTTCAGTTATAATTGGTATTTCAGCTTTAATTAAAAATTAAACTTTCATAATGTTTCACCATCCAAAGCAATGCATTATCAGTCAAGCGTAGCCTCTTTTTTTTTTTTTTTGTTAAAAGAAGCTCTTCCCAGAGTAGTTTGCAATGAAAGAAGAAGGGGAAAAAGGCAATTGAGAGTAGCAAAATATATTTCTTCAGCAAAAGATCTCTGAATAACTTGGAAAGAAGCCTTCTGCCACTTAATTTTAACAATCAACCTTATACTAATTAAAAAAAAAAAAAGCATCACAATTAAAGACAGAAAAACACCATCACATACCAACGACTGTGAGGGGGAAAATGTTAATTTCAGCAAAACAAGGACATTGCTAGGACCAGAACATACGCACCAAAAGGGAAAATATGGTTTTACATAATGCCAGCCAACATTTTTAAAATAATTTGTTCTACAGCATGCAGCACTTTTAGACTGTTGCACGGAGGAGCAAGAAAGACAGATAAGTTCAAAAAGAGGAAAGCTGTTTTTAAAGTGTACAAGGCAAAGGTCCTTTGCACCCTTTTGTTAAGGGATATGAAACAGTTACTCTATAAAACTGCAAGGTTTCTTATCATGTAAAATAAATGTCATTTTACTGTGCAAAACAGATGATTAAGAACTGGTAGCTGTAGATATAGCATTTAAACAGATGCAAAAAAATTTTTTCTTTTTTTTTTTCCAAAATGCAGTTGGAATGACAATAAAACTCCAGGGGTTGCACCATAAATACGAGTTTAAATGTTAGACTGGAGTTTAAAACCTGTGGTTTTAATTATATCTAATTATAAAGGCTCCAAAACCAGCAGAAATGAGAAAAACAAAAAATATTAATAATAAATTAAAACAATTTTGCAATAAGTTGTCAGGATTTGGCCTCACAATAATAAACCATACAGCAATATACACAGACACATACAATGTACCAATGATTCACTAAAGGAACAAATAAAAACTTGATTAAATTTTCTTTTTAAAAGGTGACAGCAGAACTTGCTTAATTTACCCCATTCAAAGTCAAAGCTATTCTCTTCACCAGCAGCACACTGACAGAAGTCTTCAAATAAATCCTGGATGCGAATCTAATACCGATTTTGAATGTCTCACAGGCTGGGGGCAATTCCTAAGTGAAATTTTTCCTTTGTTCACCCATGAGTAAAAACCCAGTTCTTCAGACTTCAGTGTTACATGAGCCTTCCTAATGTGTCCCCACAGATGTTTAAAAAGAAATGCACTGTATCAGATGATATACTGTCACACGAACATGTTCATACACACGTGTATACCACAAACAGGAACGAGCTCAGGAACTTATTTTTAGGTTTAACTTTTCCACTCTGTCAAGATCAGGCGTATTGCGAAGCAGGAGGCAAAGCAGAGAGCATGGAAGGGGACAGCATGGCAAGAGTTATCGGATCTTCTGCAGAACCAATTCTTGAGCATTGAAATGAAGAAACAAGAGACCCCAGACAGAGGCACTAGGATGATGCTGCCACAGGGTAACCTTTATAGGCTTGGATTAAATTTTTCTTGAAGGAATCATTTGAGAAACACGTTCCTCGTCCTTTAGACAATCTTTACATCAAATAACTATCCTTCTTTCTCCTGATTGGCAAGTAGTAAGATAGACAGGGAACAGTGGAGAAATCCAGGCAAAACCAAAATTAATCTTAACTCCATCAGAAGTAGGCAACGGCACAACTGTCAGGTAAGTGGTAACAGCTTCAGTCTCTGAACTTCCATTTCCTTCCCTTCTTTCTCCTTCCAAATTTACCCCTTTTCTAACATCTTCAGGACTGTCATGCTGACTTGCTGGCAGGGAAGGAGAGGGGTAGTGGTATTTGCAATCCAAAGCTATTTCTTTTAATGAATGCAATGAAAAACTGACCTCAACTGAGAAAACAAAGAGCATTCACTGAGGGTGAAATGTATCCCTGTATAGAGAGCCAGCATACAGACTGCACCACTGAAGCCCTATTCTGATGACCTAAATAGGAATAAATTGGTGCATGGACTTCCTCAGAGTGAATTTTGTCCAAGACCCTTATTTTCTTGTAGAGAACGAGTCAGCATTTAGCCCTCTCCAATCAAAGCACAAAGGTATAGCCCCCACTTCCCATGCTGGGCACTGTCCTGACATCTGCTCTTTGGTGTATTTTCCTAGTGGTTTTAATGTGAAGTCCTTCCTGCTCCGTGCACGTTCTTCTGACTGGAAAGGAAAAGGAGGAAATGCAATATCTATCGCTGCTCCATGAGTTAAGCAGCAGGGCATAGTGCCTGCAGATAAAGCGGCCCCACTCCTCAAGGCAGGCCTAACCGGTGCACGCTAAGATCCACCCAGTAAAACAAACGGAGCCTCAGAAACAGCCCACTGTGAGAGCGCATCCACTGCCGTCTTGAAAAACTTCAATTAAATAGGTGTAGTTAACAGAACACCCGACATACAACACACACAGAGCATCTTAAAGAGCTATTTTAGCTACAGGTTGGAGTGAAACCCAGAGCAAAACCTACAGAAAACCTCATTAAACTCAGAACACGGATCATTGCCACTTTAGTAACATCTTTCATTTTACAAACAGAGAAGCCTGTGACCTTGAGATGAAATGATTTAGACGGGTATATGTATGAGCAAGAGATAGAAATGGAGGCAGCTTCTTAAGCAGGAGGCCCGCATTCCTGTGCGCAGGTGAGCGTGCCTAGCATTGCGGGGCAGGAAACCGCTGTCTGAAAGGAGTGCCCCAATCCCCTTGTGAAAGGGATGTGGCTCAAGAACAGCCGGTGAACCTCTGCTTGAGAGGCCCAAGGGCTGGAATTACAAGAATGAGGAGTATGGCAGGTCAGGAATGAAGTATGTTAATAGAGTGTTAAAAGGAGAGCAAGTGTTAGCTCTCCGTAAAGGCTTTAAAAACAAATATCAGAAGGTAAACATATTTCACTTTGCTTTCTCATGATTCTTGCTTGTTGTAAAGCTTATGCAGAGCCTCAACACTGTGAGAGCAAAGCTACTGACTGTACAATGACCGAAGTTCATTAGCAATATTCTACGAGGCATATGGCACCTGACTCTACTGTGCCTAACTCATGTTTATAGTCTAATCCCCCACTTTTGTAAGAACTACATACATTCCATCTAAAAAGTCAAGAGAAGAAAAAAGTATCATTTACTACTGGAAAACGTTTCAGAAGATGTCAGCATTCTGCAACTGCTTAGCAATAAGGAAACTCCCTATCTGTAAGGGTTTGATTTTCCTTGGATACCTGAAGTCAGCTGGAGCAGGTCAATGAGAATCATACAGTTGATTAGTTATGGGGAAAGGGAACACTGGAAGAGAATATAGGACAACACTTACTGATATCTTTTTAATTTTCTACACAGAATTTACAACATCAGTCCGTATCTTTTTCAAAGTGCTTGCTCATATCATTGCGCTCACTTCTGGAACTGCAAATAAATGATGAAGTAACTGCCACAAGTAACTATTCACAGAAAGTAAAATACTGATGTCCTTTGTCAGGAAAAGACTCATGGATTATATTAAGAAAGCCCTCTACGACAACCAGGGAAGGTGGAAGGGTAGGGGGTGCGGGAAATCAGGCCCATTACTTTCAAAAAAAATTTCTAACAAGCGCAGGGGCCAGTCAAGAGACCTCAGGCCAACTTCAGAATCCAAATAATGACTTAGGATATGGCCCAGATAATTTTCTGGCATTTTAGGTTTGAAAACATAAGCAGGGCCACGGATTAACTGTGTCATAGAAATCAGAGAGGGAGGCTGATGCTGCACAGGCTCCTCATCTAACAAAAAATAAGCAAACTTTGAAAGTGGAAACAGTATAGACATACCAGCACAATGCTCTGTCTAGGCTCATCAGTAATGCAAAAGAACAAATCTTATTAACATAGATATAGCATTACACTACTGCTTTTTTAAGGTGAATGCACTTTAGCTGGTACTAGTTTTCTATAAACAGCTTTATTTTGTGTCACCATTCTCTTATCTTGAGGGGATAGAATAAAAAAAAGATAACAACAACAACAACAAGTAATGCCTGTGCTTAAAGAATCCTCCCAAAAAGGAATGTTTCCTGAATTGGAGCCCTTTCTACACTTTCAAAAGTAGTTTAAAAGGAGTAAAAGAGTTTTAGCCATTTCCAGTTCTGTCTTTGAACTCATGGCCATTTCTCTGGTATAGGAAGCACTGAACTGGGCTTCTTCCTAAGCTTAGGACTGTGGCTCAAACCAGGGTCACAGGGCTGCAGATGGGAGAAACCTGGGGTTTTTTGTGATTTAGTAGAACAGAGCACAAGACAACCTACGGCACTGTGCTGAGATTGAGGGTACCTGCCACTGCAGTAACAGACAACAGGAGACTGAAGGTTTCTTTGTCAAAATGGTAGATCTCCATCTGTTTTTACTTCACTGCAAAGCTGTGTGCCCACAGAGATTTCATCTTCCTTATGGCATTCATCTTCTGAATTTACTCTCCCAGTAAAGAGTGTATCCATTAGAAATTTTGATTTTCCAAACTGTTCAGGTAGAACAGCATTTTTGTCAGGAAAAAGGTGTATTTTTGGCTACTTTTTACACACCCCACCCCGCCCCCAATAGCATTTGAACTGTTTTCATTCAAGTATGTAAAATACTGCCTTTGGGCAAAGACTAACACTCCTTGAAATTTAGGTTTCAGAAAGTTAGAGACACTTAACTGAATAAAAGCTGTGATGCGTAATCAGACCTAATGGTCACTCTGAAAAAGGTACTGGATGCAATTTCACCACAAAGGCCCTCATACTTGTTAAACATGTTGCATCCCTTAATAGCACAGTCCACCCCTCTCATTTATTCCTACTGCTAACAGAGTAGGCAACAAGCACTTGAGAAGCCCAGCTGTGAAAGCACATTAGAAGCTGAACTTCTCAAACCCTGAAGAGCTGGTCTCTTTATAACTCCACTTAAGACCTGACCTGGACTCCTGAAATGCAGATTAACTGGTAATTCTCCTACAGCCAGGTGGGACCCAGCATCCTTCTAAATACCTCTTGAAGCTTTCCTCCTACACGGGGGCGATGATGGTAATCAAGTTGGCTGCTGAAAACCATGATATTCCCTATTCCAACTGTTTTCTTGCACAAGCTGTCCCTAGATCCTGTTTATGTTCCCAAGGAACAGGAACAGTGACAGCATGCAGCTTTCACAAGGCCTTGCCCAAACAATTCTTTCTTCTAAAGATACAGTTTTTTTGTGAAGCTGATATTCTCTGAGCATCTCTTGGAATACAGCTTGAGGACTTTGCTTATGCCATTTACAAGTTTTTGTAGCATATAAGCTCCCACTTCTTTTCAAGGTTCATAATGCTTTGATCTTCACAGCCTCACCGCTCCTGTTGAATGGTACCATCTCCCATGGCTCAAATTATCTTTAGTGCATAAAATGATAATACCTGTTAAGAAGCAGGCTCTATCATATAATCACAGCAGAACCTTCACATTTATTCTGGTTTAACACATAAACTTACATCAATAAATGTTTCATTGTGATGGGTATTTCAGTGCAGTGACAAACTGGGCGGATAAAGGAAATGTGGCGGATATAATTTGTTTGGATTTTAGCAAGGCCTTTGACACAGTACCGCACAGGAAGCTCATAGAGAGACTAGAGAATTATGGTCTGGATAATAATACAATAAGGTGGATAAAACCTGTCTGACAGATAGGAAGCAATGAGTTATTAATCAATGGTATGGGATAAGAATAGAAAGAAGAATCTACTCCAATGCCGAGCAATAGGTGCTAGGATTATTATCATTAAACAGATTCATTAGGATGAGAAAGAGAATGTAAATGTTGACAGCATCCAAAACTGATGATTCAGAAATATGAAACATAGTAAATGCGAAAGGAATCAAAATTGTAAGATCCAAATAATGGAGATGTGCATGAGCCAGAACAATGCAATATTTAATATATCTTAAAATGTACAAAATATTATCAAATACTGATAGAGAAGTTGGTTTTGAACTCAGAAATATGATGTTTTCGCTGTGTGAGTATATGACTTCATCATGTTACTCTGCACCAATATCGTCCAGTTGTGAAACTGGCTCCCTTGTAAAGCAAGCTAAAATAAAAATTACAGCCACTGTGGTCAGGGAAGATCATCTGGATTCTTTTCTTAGAGTAAGGATATTTGTTCTAATGATTAAAATTTGAAAGTTTAAAGTAATCATGTATAATGTCCTTAAATTCTTTGGAAACAAGGTCCTCCTTTAGTCATAGTCCTGAGTCTCCACTGCCCTGCACAGTTAAAGCCTTCTCATTGCCAATTTCTGGTACAGGAGATGACATTGAGTTATACCCACAGAGACACTGCGTACACTTGCAGTCTAATGGCTACTCCTTCTCCACTTCCTTCACAGATCTCCCTGAAGAAGTTCAGTCTGACCTTTGTCAATGAAAGGTCAAGATCTTGGATGAAAGGCAATATACTGAGGTGAAATGAAAAACCACATGGCATTGCACATATATTTCATAAGACATACGGCAGAGAAGATCAAAGTGATAAACCTTTATTCTGAATTCTAAATATCCTTAAGTATTGAGCAACTAAGCATGGCAGTTGAATATTCCCAGGATAAACTCATCAATATCAGCAAGGCATGAAGTTCACTACATCCAGCTTCTCTCCCTCTTACTAATGCTGGAACTTTTTTCCTTGTACGGAGAACACACCTCCCTCACCACAGCCTCAGCTTAATCGTGTGCTCCAAGAATAAGGACAAAATAACTTTTATTGTCCTTTACTTGAGTCAGCAAAAGCAAACTGAATGTGTGAGTAAAGGCTGCAGGTTTTCAACTGTAAGAAACTTTGGAAGGTTGTCACAACTACTACTCTTGACTTATTGTTAATAGTCCATTGCCTTGCAGTCTGACATTAGGAGACTGTACCTCGTAACCCAGCTCCTTTTTTAAATCCATCACCTATGTTTTCAGGACCTTTGATCTTCTCCTAGGATGTGCAATACTCCTCCCACCCTCACGCAGCAGCCTCACCCCATCTCCCTGACAAGCACCTCCTTCCCTCTTCTCCACTGTGAGAATCCGCCTTCCCTTGTTCACACACAGAGCTTCCATTCCCGCTCCTTTGCTGTGCAGGGAGAAGGTATTAGGATGAAGATGTGACACTCCTCTCGCAGGAGGAGAGGACAAGGAGGGAAGTGGCATCAGCACTACATGATTCTGTAGTTCTAGTTGATCCCAGAGGAGTGGAAAGAACAAGGTGTGGCATACTCCCTGCAGCTTTCCAGAGCAACAGCAAGCGTGGCTTCTGGGGCCCTGGAACACATTACATGGACAGGAGAGCCATCGCTGCTTTGCTACACTAAGCAGCCGCCTATCCTGTCCATGTAAAGTAGTTTTTAAAAGGGTCTTCTGCCCACTTGCTTTGGAACCTACCTCTGCAGGCCTACCAAGGACCTTGGGAAGAACTTGGGATTTTGATGTGTAAGGAGCGACATGCTACCTTTTAACAAAGTACAGATAATAGAAAGTGGAGTTAGGACTATAGGCTAAGTTCGGACTTCATATAAGCAGGTGCACCTGAAGGGGTACCAGGACTCTTCCAGATTATGCATGGAGTGAGTTTATCCCACCATGTGCAAAAGCACAAATCAATGCACACTTTTACTTAGATATATTATTTATTCTTTTGCCAGTAGGCCATTAACCTGAAGTCCAAAACCGGCATCATCTTGCACAATGTCATGCACAAACCATGTCCAGAAGTTTCACATTATTCCAGTTTATGTAATTGCCATATTAACCTCAAGGCCCAAGGAGGATACTGAACAATATCTTATTGTACAGGCTATTGAGATTCAATATTATGGGACAATGCTACCAAACCCCCCCCCCCCCCCCCAATTTCATTCATCTCTGAAATCTTTGGAAATTTAATACCAGAGGACTTTGAGACTTTTGGACTCTATTGTAAATCTGCTGCTTAAAATTTTAATGTAACACCAATGCAAGCTCTCAAATATTTCCCAGTAAAGTCTGTATATAAAGTTTGTGTTTAATTAGACATCACCCTTCAAGAAGTGAAATTCAGACCAAGCTGGAACTATACAGAAGTTCAGAGAAGTTCAGCTCCTGCATTATGATCTGGCAAACCTCTATTGTATTTTTTTCCTGGAAACAATACAGAGAAAGAGAATATATCAGCCATGACTCGAACTGATCACTGTGTCAGAACAGGAAAGAATATCTGGAAAAAAAAAAAAGGAGAAAAAAAAAATCTTCCATTTACTTTCGATATTAGTAACAACAACAGAAAGGTTTTTACATTACCAGCCACATCCTGCAAAATCTAACTAATAAAGCAACAGCATAATTACTAGATAAGTTTAAAATGGATTTTTAAAAAGAATGGCTACTTTTGCTGGAGGCAAGATATATCTAAATATGTTGCAGGACTGGATTCAGAGACCTCAGCATCCTGTTGGCCTAGTCCAATACAAATTATGTTTGTAGTTATTCCAGGGACCTTGAGCTATAGTTTGTATACACTTAAATCTATGCAATATTTATCTCTGCTTCAAATACATAAGATGAAGAGTACAAGCTAGGTACGAGCTCAGGCTAGTAGGGATTCTGCAGTGGTTGAATTATTCAAAGCACCAAGACTAAAATTCACTCTGGCTCCATTTGCAGTACAAAAACCAAAACACCCCTAAATAGGCAATAAAATATTATTATTAGAAAAGCAAGGTTGGGTATTCAACCTGTTCCTTAATCTATGTTTAAGCAAAACAGATGAGATCAAATGCACCCCCCTGGTGGTCAACCAAACTACAGAATTGAAACTGTTATGTAATTTTTTAACAGTAAAAAACATCTTACAAAAAACTGCATATGGCAAAACACAAAATTAAATTCCATCCTGTTAACACTAATACTGGGGAAAGGACTACGAGACCATATGCTAATTATATTCCAGGTAAAGAAGAGGAGGAGTTCAGATATGCAATTGGTAACTAGCTTTCTAATAACATAACGACTTCAATCTTTTTCAAGTCTTTTCCAAAATACCAGAAGTGATTAGAACACATTATGGACCAGTCACTTGCCAAGTTTCATGTTTGAAATCAAAGCTGTTTTAAAATTTCCTGAACAACAAAAAAGCATTTTAAAACTGGTAACATTCAGTCATGGTGATATAAGCAAATACCAGCCAATCTGAATCTTGGAACATTCTTGATCTTTGTGTTGCTGCTAAGCCCAGAAAAATATTTCAGGCCCAATTGCTAAGACAGTGAAAATAATATTCACAAACAAAAAAAGGATAATTTACATATCATACGACTAAACTTTTTATTTCTTCAATATACCTCAATGGAATTAAAAGCAGAGACCCTTCAAGATTTTTTGTCATCGTAACCGAGACGTAGCTACATTTACCAAAGATGAACCTGCCTGTAATTTGCATGGAAGATCTAAACCCTTCCTCCTCCTCTCTTCTGCAGCTCCCCCAAAAAGAGGTCAGCACTTTTGAAGTATGTTCTCTACAAATATTATACAAAGGAACTGGGTCTGTCATGGAGGAGCTGCTTAAGCTTCTTTTCATATGCTGAGGAACGCTGAAATAACATAGGCCAGCAGGATCTCACTCTTCCCCCACCCAATACTAAGCAATGTGTAAGGAACAAAATTGGACCCTGCACCTTCCACAGTAAAGGTACTTGCAAAATACATTAAGCCGGCCAGGAAACAAAACACCAACTGCTATTCCACTCTGACTACCGTTTTTAAGATTGTTGCCCATTTACTCCAACGTATGCAAGCAGAAAAAAGAAATACAAGAAGAAACCAAACTTTAGGGCAATAGTTTACAAGAAAAAGTACAAGATTCCAAGAGTTATATACACCTATAAATTCTCTTTATGCTTCTATGTGTACTAATAGAGAAAATAACAGAAAATACTGTATTATTTAAAGTCAATTGAATGGAGGTTTGCTTTCAATTACATGTAGTCAAATGTCCCTGTAATCAGTTGGTACAGTAACTGCGCAGAAGTTCCCAAACATTCAGCCTTTTGTCCTTGAATCTCAAAATTATTTTGAAATGGGCTTTCTTTTCCATGAAGAAAAGAGCCGCCGGATCCTCTGCTGTAACCATCTGACACAAGACTCTCCCTCATGAATTTTTCTCTCAGCTTAAGTTTTTACTCTTTAACAATGCCCTACAACATTAATGGCTTTATAGTTCTTAACTGTGACTGAACCTCATATTTGGGCAAAAGAGGAACTTTCCATCTCCTGAGCCATAACTCAAACCAGTCCAGAATTTTATGTAATCAGCTATCTCCTTTCTGTCCTCATTGACTGGAAGTCTGCATTAATAAAAAATAACCAGTACAGCAGGGCCCTGATGTTCACAGAGGCAAATAAAGATCTCCCTAATGTATTTAAAAATGCTTCTTCCACTGGTGAATTACAGGAAAAAAGTTGTTTTTTTTCTTTATTCTAAGCCACATTAAGCCCAAAAGAAGGAAGTCCTACACAGTAAATATGTACAGAACTATTTCCTACCTCTGCAGGCTGCAGAAATCCCACTGTGTTAAATAAGATGGTAGAAGGCCACTTAAACATATTAGTCTATTAAACCTGCATTCCCTTATTGTTCTTAACATGCTAACAGAACATTCCACGCTGGTGTTTATTTGTAGGACTTCTGAAGAGTCATGCACTACCACCATTTCTCGTAAACCAGCATGATGGTCCACATACCACTGGTGAGGCTCTTGCTGATGGCCTGCAGAAAACTCGTTAGTCACATTGCTCTGGGTCACCTTATTCCTAGTTGCTAAACTGCATTTAAAAAAAATTTAAAAAAGGGGAAAAAAGACAGCTAAAAATACATTCAATATTTAACTTTCCACCAGAGGCAACCACAGTTAGTTCTCAAATAGAAAACTACACAATTCCAACCTGGAGGGGAGAGAAGCCTCACAGCTATGAATAAAAGGAGGATTGTCTCAAATTTCCTAAAATGCCTCCCACATTAAGATGTGTCCATATCAGGAAGAAATTAAGAACCCTATCTTTAAGTTCCCACAAGTACAGTTCCAATTAGGAACGGTTCTTAGCTTTGAGCTATCACCGTGCTAAAAATAGCGATGTTCAGGAAACACATAACTCTCAAAAGTGATTTCACATACAATCTGTAAACATGTTGCCCTTTTAGGTAAAATGGCAATTGTTTGAAAGCCAGAAGCCAGAAATATTAAAGTGGAAGGGAACTTTAAAGATAGTTTGCAACCCTAAAAATTGAAACATGCCTTTTTTATTTGTTTTCTGTAAAAAAAAAAAGAACCTGAGAGGACTAAGTAGAGTAGGGATTGGTGAGGAAGATGAGTGAAAAGAAACTTCTGCTTTCAAAGTTTTTTGTTTATATGCACATAGATAGACATACACATACATAAAAGAAATGCAGGTGTCCTTTTCTTTTCATAACCTTGTATGCATCTCTGAGGGACATGACCTGTACCAATCCCAAATTTTGTCGCATTTCATGCAAATTTCATGCTTTCAGTTTATGAGATATGGCTCATAAAACACAACTTCAAATTCACACAGGTCAGGTTATAAGTACAATGCTGCCATAGTTTCCTTTACTAATTTTTTTTTTTTGATTCCTTATTTTTCTTTTTTTGTTGTACCTTCCCTTTGCACTTTGAATGGTACGACGCTATTTTCTTGAAAGGTATGGTGGGCAACTTCTGGGTTGGCAGGTGACAAACATTGGATGATTCTATTTAGTATTAAATTTGGAGGCATTAAACAGGAACGTTATTCTTATTTTTCCAGGTGTTCAAAATACTGTTTGTCAAGTTTCTTAATGCAAATTCTTAAGCAATACTTGGAAAAATACAAATCTTACTAAAAGAACCAACAGAATTTTCAATATAGAATTGAAACTGTGTGTAATCTCATCTAAGGATTTCAAGAAGTCCTCTAGCAAAGTAAAGAAAAATAATTTCTGTCATTGTCATTGCTTGAAGGAAAGAGACACAGACAGATAAGCCAGACTGGACAAAAATTTTGAAGAGAACGATACTCTGTTCCTTCTTTTCTGATCATGCCGAACTCTCTCAGAAGGAGATTAAAGTGCAAAGACCCAAAACTGAGCTTGTATCTCTCCAAGAAGACTTAAACGGGTGCTACTGGCAGTGGAACTCCTACAGATAACTCTGTTGTTACCACTCACCTTTGAATATCAATCCCATCAGTGGAAGATTAAAAACTAAACCGATACACTGCATGGTTAGAGCCAAGGGTGAAGGAAAGCAATAAAATGATGAGGTGAATCATCATTGCAGATCCCTTCTTGCAATCAAGTGGCATAGTTCTTCATAATGTTGTGCCCTGCCATGCCAACTGGGTTGTACATTGAGAACCAGAACAGCAGTCCTTTCTGCTTGGCATAAACAAAGTAACTAGGCAAGGACATCAGAGAAGGTCTAGGATCTTCCCTTCCAAACCAGAACATCTGTAGCTTTTAACCACCTCTTCATAGTCAGTATTTCATTCTGTATTTAAGAAAGGCATCATGCTACCCTGACACTGTGTAAGCAATGCCATGGGAAGCACCTAGTGATGAACTCATCTGTTACACCACCGCCGCCCCGGCCCTGCCTACAGGGATGTCCAAAAGCAGCCTTCTGTTTTTCTCCACTATACGTAAGGGCTACATAGCTCGAGACTTCACACCTCATTTGTAGAGACATCCTAATGTGGTCTTTGTCACACACAGTTTCCCATCATTCTTTAACAACTGGGACAAGTTGGCTGTCTGTTAATAACTGCTGGCAAAAATAAAGCAAGGTCCTGAGTCGAAAAAATGCATTAAAAATGATTTGGCATAGTATAATGTAACTTTTTACTGATGACCCCTGAGACTTCTTGCATTATGCCTGCTGGCTGATAGTCGCTAAAGACTTCTCACAGAATAGAAAAAAAGACTAGAGACCAGAGAGTACAGAAAACCATATGTGGTAGTAACTATGGAAAATTTGGTAGTGTCATAGACCCCTGTAGAGGAGGCAGCTTCATCTCAACTTTCCATACCACAGAAAGAGAACAACAAAAACCCCCAAAACAAAAACCAACACAAAACACCCTCTCCCTTTTATGAAGTGCTATAACAAATTCTGAACACACCAACCATTTCATTGCACAATCAAGAAATGTGAAATTTATGACATATCAAATGATCAGTCTCATGCCTGAAAGACAGCTCAAACTCTGTGCATGAAAAGTAATCAAATTTCAAGGACCACAGGATAGCAAACTCAGTTAATCAGAACCATTTTGGGCTCTTGTAGGTCGCACAATAGCTGACTAAAAGCCAGGGACAGTAAGCCACCTTCTATGCAGAGCTGTACCTGTTATTCTCACTGTCCTTCAACCTAAGGAGCATTGCAGAAGATTCCCACATCACCAGAGAGAAATCAAACAAATTCTGTGAAAAAAGTTTGACGCAAGCAGAAAGTTCCTTCTTTAGGAAAACCCATGGTGTAGCCAAGGCAAAGGCACACCTAAAATACAAGTATGCTAGACCACATATAATTGATATTTGCTTGCCTTGAACCCAAACATAAGTGCAAAGAGTCACTGATATGAGTATATTATATAAGACCATAACACTAACAGTATAACTGGACAAAATGCATAAACATTTTGTAATACAGCTAAGCACCAGTATGTGACACATAATCACAAAGGGGCAAATGGATACTTGTGTTATTGCTGCAGAAAAGGGAGTACAGGAAAATATGTGAGAAGTACTAAAATCTGCAGCATAAGAAAAAGGACATACACAACAGGCAGGAAAGGTACCTGCTGGAACCAGCATAATCCTGAAGATTAAGCTGGAAAATACTTGGTAGAAATAGAGCAAGTGTTTGTCTTAAAAATAAGATAGTATTGGGAGCAGATGAGACTACCCCCTTTTTTGGTTTGTTTTTTTTTTTTTGGGGGGGGGGGGGGGTGGGTGGGTGGGGTGGGGCGGGCGGGGACAGGTGGGAAGAGGGATAAAAAGCATAAAAACCTCAAAGAAAAGCAAATGAAAAAACGAGGACTAAATATGTCACTTCCCTCATGAAAGAGCTCTTGACTGATGACCTCAACCTTGGTGACCAAGACTACCTGGGACTGTAGGACAACCAGAAGGCATCAACTCTGTGGTATTGTACACTTGCAATACCTAATGTAATGTAGCTAATGTAGAAAGGGATTGTTAAGAACCAACTGAATACACAGTGATAATAACTAATAATTATTAAGAACTATTGGCTATGAGTATTGTTAATGAATGCCAGTCTAGTAAAGATTTGCTTTTAAGCTTTAAACTGGCCTGAATTACCAGTCTTCCAAACACTCGTTCATTGTAACTGATGCTAATACTCAGCTTCCTGCTGCACAGCTCACATAGAATCACAGAATGTCCTGAGTTGGAAGGGACCCACAAGGATCATCAAGTCCAGCTCCTGTCCCTGCACAGGACAACCCCAAATTCACACCATGTCTCCAAGAGCATTGTCCAGGTGCTTCTTGAAGAGCGTCAGGCTTGGTGCCGTGACTGCCTCCCTGGGGGGCCTGTTCCAGCGCTCCACCACCCTCTGGGGGAAGAACCTTTTCCTAATATCCAACCTAAACCTCTCCTGACACATCCTCCTGCCATTCCCTTGGGTCCTATCATTGGTCACCAGAGAAAACAGATCAGTGTCTGCCCCTCCTCCTCCCCTTGTGAGGAAGCTGTAAGACTGTGATGAGGATGAGGTCTCCCTTCAGTCTTCTCTTCTTTTTATTAATGGTAAGCTAATGTCGAGGTAAACCTCTCAAACCCATAAGTGCTCTTAGGTTTCCACTCTTCAGGCTGCACAGTCCATACCCAAACTGTCCTCAACTCAGAGAAACATTTTCACCTGCCATTATTCAATCAACAGAACTTGCTCAAACCTTTCTGTATGAATCATTATCAAGACATATGTCAGCATATCTTAAGAAAATACTGACAGCCTGTTTACCATTATCTTTTCCCCTCTCAGTGTTCAGCAATAAAGAACCCTGAGATCCTCAGTCAGGAATCTGAAAATGGCCCTCATCCCACACAGAGATCAATTCCATCAATCGGTATTTTCTTACTGCGAAGAGACAAGTGGTTTGCCAAAGGTCAAAGCAAATAATTGCTTAAACGTGTAATAACTAAGGATATCCTATCTCTGGCTACCAGCTTTTTCTCTTGGTCTCCTTAAAGCTAAAATTGTGCTGTCTGGACACATCCTCTCCTTAATACTCTTTTAATTTACCAATTTCGACCAAATTTGCTAGAGGGGTGTAAGACTGAATAAAAAATCTGATTACTACAAGCTTCATAAAAAAAAAGGCAGGGGTAGAAAGAGACACTATTAATTCCCACCCCCCCTCCAGACAGAACCAACAGTACAAGTTGATACCTTAAGCACCATAGAACTGGATTTATAAACACGTCAAAACCCAGAAAATACTTCAGTGAGAGGTTACACCTTCTAAGGCAGCAAGTCAATCAACCATAACACTAATCTGTAGAAAATCTAGATTTATTAATTCTACTGCTCACTGAAATAATTGTGTCTTGAAAATTACTGGAAGCGCATTCTTCTCTACTACCTTCAGCAGTCCTGATAAAAATGAACCCTATAACAAGAAGTCTTCTCATTAACCTCCTGAGGTGAAAGAAAGACTACATATCACCAAGAACCACCATTTGGACAACAACAATAACAAAAAAGTCTTCTGCCTTCAATTGATAGCTAAAGAAGTCCAAAGACTAGACCTGCATTCCAGAGCTATTAAGCACTTAATATCTGTTTTTGCCTAAGATGAACAATTTCTATGCCCTATGGAGAGATGAGGTTTAACAAAGATTGCTAAAGAAAATTAGGATCTCAAACAAAACTCTGCAATATGTTATTAGGTATGCTAATATTTTTGCATATCTGGTGTCTTTCTCTGCTAACACCTTAAGATGTCCAGAACATTCTTCTGTATCCAGAGTAAAGGGGAAAGTTGACTTCTACTTTAATTCAGTTTCTGCAACTTCAAACCAGTCAGCTTTTAGCTTCAGAAAACAAATAAGAGTGTTAATGGCGCAAGGCACATTTAGACATGACCAACACATACGAAAGGTTACATAAAAGACTTCAAGACTATATCTGTCTTCTGATGTGTCTCTACAAGTCATTCATTAGTACATCCTTCAGCTGCGTGAGGCAGGAGAAAGATTCGGCATAATCTGAAAGCATTAATGAACCGGTTAGCAATGGGCCAGATATGGACAAGTGAGTATTTCCATCAGCTCATCGTTTTTACCAAGGAGAAGGCAGCATAGAACAGAGATTCTCCTACAGCCACCACAGATGGTAACAAAAACCTAGGCTACAGCTCCTGCAGCGAAGAGCTACTGCTGCTGAGAGGTGGAGGAGGGATGATGCAGCCACTGTAAGAGAATGGGTAGGGTACAACACAACATGGCCTGCAACACAGGAGGTGGCCCCAGGACTGAAATGCAGCCCTGGTAGCTACCATGCTGGGGGTGGGGATCCACAAGAGTAGACTGGGAGTGAACCTGCAGTGTCCTTTCCATGTTTTATGAGATTTTTGCTTCTTCCTGTTTGAAAAACAGGTGACACAAAGTAACAGGTTGACTTCTATGCTGCTCCTTTTAGGCATCATCAACCATTTCAGGGTGTTGTTATAAAAGACAAGTGTCAGAATAATTTTTTCTTCTCTGACAAGTTGTATGATTGCTCCATTAGCCAATACCATCACTTTTCCAGAAGCTGTCAGTAAAACGGCAACTGATACCTACATAGGAAATAATTGCAATACCTCGGGTCACGCAATGTGACAGTGATGTGCAAATGCTGACTACTGTGTACACTGAACTTCATTTTCCACTTTCATCGTGGTTTTGGTTTGTTGTTGTTTTTTTTTTAATTCCCAATCATATGACTCTGAGGATTTTAATTTAGCAACCCCCAACTTGACCCTCATTTATACCTTAATCAAACCTACAGCATGAGCTGCAAGCTGCTTAAAGAGCTGGAATATAAAAAGAAATAACCAGTCATTTTCAGGGCTTCTGTCGTTTCCACTTACACTCTGGAAGATTACTGTGTGGACATCCCTTATGTTTGAAGTACGTGCAGGCCTCTCTGCTTATTTCATTATTGAGGCCACAATTCTGGCACATAATCACATAGTTCCTGTTTACAGCTAATACTGCTGCAGAGCTTAAGCACTACATCAAGGAGCAAACTGGTGGCCCTCCCATGCATCCTTCAAGCATGGAAGTGGTATACAGGCTCTGAAAAGATAAGCGCAGAAAGAGCAATGTATTCCAACTGCACTGGAGAACACACGGAGTTCTTGAGAAGGCCCTTGATTACCTGGACAATTTCTTTCTGCCTTTTCCGAGTTAGAATATGACCACCACCTTCGGATTAACTCTTGACAACGTGTTCTTTCTCTGGGAGGCGGTGTTTCTGGAAAGCATCTTGCTGTGCTAGAAATCTTAATAGGGTCATCACACAGGTGGCTGTGGCACACCCTCTTACTGAGATCTTTGTTTCCCATAATTATGCTCCAGGATAATAACTTGGGTAGCACTGGTGAGGGAGTGAGGGGAAAAAAAAAAAAAAAAACCAAAACAAAAACCTACCTCCTGCACTGGCAGGATAACATAATTTAATCCTCAGGCCAAATGAAAAACCTCTGCATCTGAATACCTCCACCTAGTACGCAAGTTTGGTATTTTATCTGAGCATTAAGTTGGTGGCCCAGGTCCCTCTGTTTTCATTTTCTCCTGTGCTCTACTTTATATCCCAACTATGACTGCATTCAGCAGCACACGTTAGTGATTTCCAAATCATCAGCTCACATTTAGTCCCTATTTTCAACTGCACACTAGGGACCTGCACCTATTCCACAAATAGAAAGAATCCAAACGCTTTCCCCTAGGCTCCTGCTTAGGATTTCATTATTAATTATATTTGAAGGTTATACAGTTAAAATACTAACTTTTTTATTTGAACATTTATATTAAGCTGCTGAGATTTCTAGCAGCTTAGCAGCATTATTTCTGTGTAAGAGAATAAGCCTCTTAAATTCTGCACGCAGGCCTCTCGTCTAAAATGAAAGATTTTAGAAAGGCACTGAAAGGTAACACTGAGTTAATGATGCTTTTTAAACTGAGACCTCCAAGACTGGTCACACAGAACTATCAGTTATGCACCCCCTTGACCTTAAGCCCTTTCACATGCTCTGCCAACGGTGCCTGAATTTAAATAAAGTTTAGCAAAAAGTTAGTTCCAGAAGATGCACCTCAGACTTACTGCTGGTTACAATTTGTAACATGGATTTACTATTTCCAGTGCAGTAAGATGTTTAAATATTTGGTAGCAATTCCAAGAAGACTGTATTTAACTATTTTCTCCAGAGATAATCAAGGTTAGGTACGAGAGTCATCCGTCAAGAATGGTGGATATTAAGAGAACAAAATTTTTTTGCAGGCGCAGATGTTGGCAGACAGACCAGATGACCTCAGCAAATGAAGGCCTATGCCAACCAACTGCTACCTCACAACACAAACAAACTCCCAAATTTTAGATAGCTGGCCAAATTTTTACTTTAGATATATGCTACTGTAAATCCAGATCACTGACACTCGTACAAAAATCCAGGGTTATTTCTGAGTTATGACGCATAAAATAACAGAATTTGTTTCATCAGGCCAATTTAATTTCTAGCGCGGTTCTTTAATCAATGGATATAAGATGACAACCCCTTAAAAGCATCCAACTGGTTTGACGAGTGAATGCCCCTTCAAAATAAAGCATTGATCTCATACCTCGATGAACTAGAGCGTAAAAATACACCAAACCATGCTTCCTCATATGATTACAGGATGCCTTGTACCAGATGACATTGGCTCAGAGCAAATGTTGCATCATTATAACTACCCAGCAGTTACAACTGTACTACAGCCTTGAAATCCATCTCTTGGAAAATATTACTGGAAATACTAAATAAAAATACAATTCATACACTTCAAGCATGTTATATTGCCCAAACTCAATACAAATATTTAACTAATTAATGGCAGCTAGGTAAATGGAAGTGTTAACTAGTGTTTAAATGTTAAAGCATAGCAATACAACAGTGCATTTAATTACCGTTTAAATAAACGCATACAAAGGGCTTGATGGGTTTTTCTCGATGTAAAACTAACAAGGAAGAGAAGAGATAGGTTATGTAAAATTTAAATAAAAGTCTTCCCAAATTTAAGACGTGTAAGAATACCAAGGGGCATCAGGGTACTCCTTCTAAGCAAGCCAGAATCCAACTACAGCGTCATTTCTCATGAAAGGCACAAAATGCTGAGCCCTCGTCCTTGCTCTTTCTTGTCTTTTGGAAGGAGCCGTACACACACCTCATGTCTTTTAACACTGTCAGGAAGCTGCCTAAGGACAGCCTAAGTTTCAGCATAACTTGCAGAGACTTAATCTCGTGTGCCAAGTTTCAGCCCGGAGTGAATTTTTAACAGTCGAGTTATAAACCCATGAAAATAGGGGCTTACAGTTGAACTGCTGACAAACCCTTAACTACAGCGGTGCACACGGCGCCAATAATAGACAAAACTGCCCCATTTTATAGCACACAGGAAGGCTGGAATTCAGCTGTTATCACAGATAATAATAAACTTCTGCTGGTGACTCAGGCTCTCAGCCCCAGATTTACATTCCCTCTGTCACTAAGAGTTTTTAAGTTAAACAATTTTACATGAAAATGCAATAAACAACATTTATATTACCGACGGCATTTGTTCCAACTGCTCTCGCGCTAAAATACTGCGCTGCTTTCCGCCCGCTCTCCATCTCCTCCTCCCCGCCCCATGCCGCCGGAACCGGGCACCGACCCGCTCGCTCCTTGGACTCTCAGGCAGCCAGGATGAAGCCTGGGACGGCCCATGGCACCCGGCCCAGACCCACGCCACCCACCAGATTGCACCGAGGGGAGAAGCTTGTGTGCTGAGCACTGCCTGTCCCTATTCCCCCCGCGCTGCAGGGCTGCTTTCCATCCTCTTTCTCCACAATGCAAGGGAAAAGCAGTCCACAGCACTATTAACAGACTTATTTTATTTTTCATATATCTATCTTTTCCCCCCCCAGAATACCTCCTGCAGCACTCATCAAGCCGCCTCAAGGAAGGAAAAATAAATAAATAAATAAATCTGTAGCTTAACATTGCATCCTAGCTCTTCAGTGTTTCCTCCTGCTAAAGAGCCAAGGACAGATATGGAAAAAACAGACAAAAAAGGAGGCTTGCTTCTCACGCAACGGACACTTGAGGGGAAAAAACCATCTGGTCTGGAGAATTTAAAAGGTCTTGTGGAGTTGTCTCCCAAGTTGTCCCCAGTCACTGGCACACAGACACCAGCTACTCAGAGAACTTCTTATGCACAACTTACCACTCCTCCAAAGTTTCTTTTCCTCCAGAAAAAACTATCCTTCACTCCCCCCTAAGGAACAGGATTACATCAGTGACCACCAAGTTTATCTGCCCAATATCTATATTTTATTTTTTAATCCATCTCTCAGAAGCAGCTTTTAACGCATTTGGATTTTTTTTCTATCATAAAATATTCTATTTATTTCCCAGCAGCTGGTGTCAAAAAAGTTGTTGTTTTCTTTAAATATTACTCTTAAATAAATAAAATCTGTTTTCATATCATGTAAAATTAGTTTTGCCTGCTGTGAGTTTGTGGCATTATGAAGTGATCATTTTTCCCATGAATTATTCAAAATGAGGATAAGAAAAGGAAAAGAAAAAGATGACGGACAATAGCATGCCATTCAATTTGTATAAATGCAGTAGTCGTACTAATAGTTCACTATGTGCAACACAAATGAAACGCTTTTTCTTTGTCAAATGTAGCCACTAACCTTAATTTAGTATTTCAGACAGAGGTAGTGAACGAGATTTATTTCATTCCTCTGTGTCCCCCCTGTGACTTATCTAGTGGGGCAGATAATAGACATGTCTCTTTTTTGCTAGCAAGATATCAATATTTTAGACAAGAAGTTTTTGGTTGCTTATCCTCCATACTATGGCTCAACTGGCCCTTGATGGCCTTTAAGTCTCTTTCTTTCTATTTTAACCTATTCTTTGTTGAAACCTCTGGTTTGACAGTGTCTCTCTGTCTTTTATGAAAAACTACTAGAATTGTTAACATTTCCTCTGGAGTCTTCATATTACCCTGTCTTTCAGAACTGCCGTAACTGCACAGCTGTAATTATTCTCACTTTGAATTCTGACTGTCGTATTTGGAAGGGGATGAAGGGTGGGGATTGTAATAAATCATTCTGGCTCCCCAAGGCACATAGTACATCTCACCAAATCTATGATGAACTTTTAAGGTAGAGGGGGCTTATGGACTGAATGTATAGATAAACTGCTAGGACATAAAATGCGATTTTCATCAAGAAGAATGAGATGATGATAATAAATTTGTGAGAGAAAAACTACAGAACTACAGTAATTTAAAAAATGTTATTTCATATAGTTTATCACTAATAACTTCCTTGTAAAGGAATCTTCTCTTGAAAACAGAATGCTTTCAGGAAGTTTCAGAATACGGTTACTAAGTACAGTAACAGCCTAGTGCTAAAACAGTGGGTTTGAGACTCATGAATTCTATCTGGCATTACAGCACTGAAATCAATTCAATTCTGTTTCAACCTGTCCAACCCATACATTATGGTGATTAAAATATTTGTGTCACAGTAATGCCCATAGAGCTGGATCAGAAACAACAATCCTTTGCACCACATAGAAAGAAAGAATTCCTCCCCAAATATTTTCAATAGGGATAGCATTAACCTGCCACAAAACGTTCATCAGAAACACTGGCCTTCACTATGTCACCTTTGAATAGGAAAAACTTTAAGTATTTCAAAAGAAAGTGGGGATTTTTTGAGGGAGAAAGAGACTGGGTGAGGTTTTTTGTTTGGTTGGTTTTTAATTATGAGAGTGAATTTCCCTCAGAATACCGTACAGATGGATTCAAATGAAAATCCTGGACCTGGACATTGGAATCCTGGACTATTTGCTGTAACAGCATCATAAAAAGGATAAGTGTTTCATGCAACAAAGGTATGTTGATCACAAAGTCCTTCTGTAATAAAGCACAAACATGTCTGTTGTCAATTAAAAGCAAGATTAGGATGAAGTGTAGTCACCAGTGTCCCAAATTCCATTATCCCATAGCTACAAGCCATTACTCTTTTTTCCAATTTAATTTTTTTTAAGTAGGTCATTCTTGTATACTCTAATTCTTTTTTTTTTTTTTTTTTTTTTTTTTGCCATCCGTGTCAGCCCAATTTTGGCCAAGTCTCCATGCCCTAGAGACAAAATAAAATCCACACATTTGTTTCATACAAGATTAAAGTATTTCTATACACACAACTCTCATCCACATCTTACAGATCTCTATATACTAGACAGAGCGCATGCAGTAGTCCATGAATCTTGCTTGCAGAGCCCTTCAACATTTTTCATTTTGAGACTAATGTAAATGGTAAATATTTCAGGCTTACTAAACAAAATAGGGTGTTTAAAGCGCAAAACATCTCAAGACCTGATAGGAAAGAAAATCACGTCTCACGCTATCTGAAAGGAATACCGAGATGTTTACAGGAGTCATCAACCTCCTGCCTCCACAGCAGCGCAGCTGCTGCACAGCCATCTTATCAGCACCTACAACTCTGCAGTATTTTGAGGATTTCCCCTCTAGATTCCTGTTGTGAACTTTAGAAAATTAAAGAAGAGACCAGCTGAGGAAAACCAAGCTTCACTTTGAGCTTTAGTACAAACAAGAGAAGATTGTGGGAGTACTGTGTTGATGCCCACAGAGCATATACATATGCTTTATGTAAGAGAAAAGAAGAATTCAGATCCAACATTAACTTTTGCAAGAAACCCCACAAGCATTTTGACAGATTCAAATTCCAGCTAGAGACCTTCCCCACTGCCTTCTCTGCCTGTGGTCACTGGGACTACCAGTGCATTCCATCCACAGCAACGCAATGAAGTTACAGGCTGGCTCTCCAGGTATTAATTAAAATATTCTTGCTTATATTGCTGTACCCTGAGCACTGATTTTAGCTTTATTTATTTATTTATTTTAATAATACATGCTCATTAAAAAACACGGTAAGCAAGCAAAATGTACAATTCTACTGACAGCAGTAAAGTTGCACCCATTTATGCCAAGACTGAATTTATTGATAAAGAACTAAAGGATAGAAATTTAATTAATGCTACTCATCATGGTTTTATGGAAAGTAGGTCTTGTCAAACAAACCTGATTTCACTCTTTGGTAAGTATGTAAATTTTCTAAGCATAAGAACATACACGCTTACAATTTTCTAAGCATTTGACTTAGTACTACTACACAGCATTCCAGTTCTGGGAATGAAAGCATGTGTTGAACAGCTAACTCATGGAAGACCCTCACAAAAAACATTACCCGGGGTGTCTCTGAACACAAGTGTTTTTAGTAGGATGCACGTAAAATTAGTAATAATCCCAATACTATTCAGCATTTTGATCAATCACTCCAAATTATAAAGTCACTGCTGATAAAAATTTCCAGGTGACACAAAGACAGAAAAAAGATCAGGAGAACAGGGTATCAACAGATGGGGAGAATCAGGCATTTGCACAAGCTTCTGTTCTTTGAAATAAAACTTTTTTAGTATGGCATACCTTTAAGAAAAAGGAACATATGCTGCATCCAGAGGATTGGGCAGAGGGGCATGTGGGGTGTGCTACACCCTGGAAATGATTCTCAAAAGGATTTAGAGGTCACAGCAAACAACTGACCATGAACACCCAGTGCAATGTGGCACGGACAGCTAACGCAATCCCTGGAGGCAAAACCAGGAGGTAGTGGGTAGGCTTGGAAAGGCATTTTTACTTTTCTTTGTTGCATTGTTTCCTAAAGGGATCTTCAAATGGGTGAAGAAAGGCATAACAAGAACCAAAGTCTGGAACGTGAAGCCAAGAAAGAAAGAAAAGTCAAATCAAACCAGAAACAAATCCCACATTTTTAAAAAGCAGGAGAATTAACCATTGAAACAAAACTATCAATGGAAGGGAGGAGCTTTCATGTCCTGATGGTTTCAAGATGGAGGGATGCTGTCTGGACATAACTGCGTTCAGAACAGGGATCACTGGAGAAATCTAATAGCTAGTGACACACAGAAGGGCAAACTAAATGATCTAATGGTCCTTTCTGACCTCAAACCATACGAAAGGAAATTTCTGATGTTATATGTGACCTGCAGAATTAAATAGAATGTTCTTCTTTCTGAGTGACCGTAACAAGCAGTCCTCCGACAAAAGATGCGCTTTTGCCCGGCACAGTGCATCAGGTTTCACTGCTTGTGAAGATTTCTGAGAAGAATTCTCAAGTCTGGAGACAGCTTGGAAAAATATTACTCATGTCCTCTGAAAAAAAAACCAACCACCAATCCATTGCTTTGTTTGTTGGTTAAATGACTGCACTTCACCAGAGCATAGCTCAGTAGAGTGCCATCACCCAAAGCTCACATTCAAGCTCCTCCCAGCACTGGAATGTTTGCACTCCTCTCTGGGTCTGCTTCTGTGTTCAACTTTGCCTTGTGCTGGAAACCATGTTTGGTGCTGCTTGGAGGAATGCTATCCATGCAGCAAGGAAAAATCTGCCCATTTGTTGGCACAGGGGGAATTTCCAGTTAGGACTCCTGGAATTCAGAGATCCTGAAATTTGCTTCAAGTATATGTGAAATGACTCTGAAGCCATTATCTTTTATCTCCTACTCTACTTCCCGCCCCCACGCTCCCAACAGTTCAAATATGTATCTAAGAATACTGCTACAGCTGACAAAAAGCATTAACAAGATTTTTATGGCAACAAATAGCTAGATTTTCAGGTCCTACCTGAAAGCTAGAGCTGTAGAAAAAAATACCCCCTAAATATCCCGCTGGGCACAAGGATCAGAGCCTGCTTCAAGGGAACAGCACCACCTACTGAATCGCTCCCACAGCTCCCTGCAGCTCTTCCTGGCGATTCTTTTGGCCAACTACTGGCCAGACAACTCTCTCTGCTAAATAAATCACACCCCAAGATGGCACAGCTGCAGGAACTGAAAGAGATAAGAGATGCTCCATTGCTAACTCTTCCTTTGAATTCTCCTTTTATGTGCTGTAAATGGTTCAGCTTAAAAATGCAATAAATTTTTTGATGTCACTAAAACTATGTTTTAGTTACAGTTACAAGCAAATGTCACTCATCTACACACTCTACTTACTGGCTGAAAACAATATGATTTAAGGAGTATGTCAGCAGTAAGAAAAGACTCTTCCCACTGGATTAAAAATGTGCATTTTAAGAAAGGAAACACTTTTAGAGAGAAGGAGAGGGAGTCTTCTGTTTCTGTAGTTTATTTTTCTGCTTAATGAAACAAGGTTTCCAGCTTCTACAATAGCAGCTGCAAAGGCACTTCATTAATCTCCTGAGTGCACTGCCTCTCCCTGCATACCTGTAGCTGCCCTGTTCTAGCCTCCTGAAAATTATCTGTTGGCATCGCTTCAACATTCTTATGAAACAAAAAAAAAAAGACGTATTAAACTGTGTAAATTCTACACCTTTCCGAAAACAACGTTAACCAGAAAGTTAATTTTCTGATACTTCTCCCATATTTTGAAGACCTTCAGAAGCACTGAACTCCAACTTGCTCCCATTAAGAACAAATCAAAAGACCGCCTGTAGATGTCTACTCAAGTAAACGATAAATGGGAGAAGTCATTGCTGCAGTCTCAACACAGACTGTCAAATGCCAGATGCTTGTTCAGGCCAAAGCTTTCAGGGATGATTAAAAAAAAACAAAACACCACTCACAAGAATTTTGAGAAGTTCTCAAGTACACTAGGAAAACAAATGCCATAGGAAGCAAAGAGTGTTCGTCTCCTATCATCATCTGGATGCTCTGAAAATCCCATATGACGAGATTTGGCCCAAGGATTTAGACAAACTCAAGTTCTCCCACTTTATTCTGGAGTATTTAAACTTGACTCACTTATTGAAAATTGATTGATATATATCTATCATGCAGTCTGTTTTAAGAGGAAAGAGCATCAGTGAGCCTCAGACCTCACCATCTTGTATTTCTTAGTTCAAACATTCAACACTAATTATGTGAGGGGTTTAAAGCGTTCTCAAACCTTTAAAGCTGCATAGAGGAAATGCTAGTAGGAAAAGCTAGTGACAGGGCAGTGCTCCCAGGTCTGATTACTAATTACATTGCTTCCTTATATGTGCGCCTATAATAATTATGATACAAGGTGGAGTTTCAAGTACAGTTGATTGGAAATTTTATGATAGAACTCCTCCCAGAACACTGGAACTCACCACAAGTTTTGTAGTGCAATATTTGTTGAAAACACTAAGATTTCTCTTAGCATCCATGCCACGGTTAACTTACAGCTCAGGAAATTCCCCCTCAAATGAACAAAAATGGCCTGCACTGTGCACAGTTTAGTTGACTCCAAATATAGGACTTTCCAACTGTATGGAATGGATAAAACCTTTGTTTAAAATTCATTTCATATATGGGTTTGCAAAAAAACACCACCATCATTATCCCACCAAGTGAAAATTCTGGCTTGTGTTTCACTCAAGGTTTTACAGAACTAAAGGGAAATTAATACGTACACTCCAGTCTATTCATGCAGTTACATTTTAACTTTGCAGTATAATCTCTTCTTCTTCACAATATCACAATATTTTTCCTAACTTATCTCCAAGCTCTTGAACTTTACTTCTGCATAAAACAGGACATACTGTTTTCCACATGTGTACAGTGTACACAGCAATAAGGAAATAAAATTAAAACTACAGAAGTAGCCAAAATGGAGATAAGAACTGAGGTTTATTTGCTGCAGTATTTTTTCTCCACTGGTGGAGCAACTTCCATAATGGAGTCCCTTCGATTCACTGAAAAAAAACTGGCTCTTCATCCTAATGCCCATTCTAACCATAAACTACACAAAAAAAGGCTCGGTAATACTTCTTAATGCAATAAAACAATAAATACCATTCTGCCACCAGGAGAACAAGCCAGTTAAACATGCTACTTTATTTTTTTAATTTGCAAGAAAAAAACAGAGCTGATTAAGGAGAATGAACCAGTCACTCCCAGCAGCTACCCCACCCCACCCCAGTTAAAAAAAAAAAAAAAAAGACCTTAAAGAACAGGCAGATGAACAGAGGGGGAAAAAAATATCCAATGCATTAAGCGAAAGTCTGTAATATTATCTAGAACGACAGCACAACCATTGTTAGTGCTGCCAAAGCACTGCATGTTTGCTATATCACCCCAGGTCCTAGGAGAATAATAAACTAAGCAGATTAGACAGAGACTGATGTCTCTGTGCTGCCCCAACCTCCACCAAAAACGGGCGCTGCTCTGTGCTTTAGAGCACAGGCAGGCAGGTAAATCCAGAAAATGGGTACTCCGTGTTGGGGGGGGGCGGGGGTGGGGGGGAACGGAGGGACGACAGGGAGCTGCTGCCAACAACCAGGGCCTGTTTATTATTTAACAGTTGGTATTGCTAGAGGCCTGGCACTGCAACAGAGCAATCTCTGTTTCAGCGCGAGTAAGCCTGATTATGAGAGCACGGGAGCCAAATCATGTTTACCATCGTCGGTGAGAACCTCAATGCCCCCAACAGACATGGAAATCCTTACCACAGCATCTGTCCGTCCAACCGTCATCCGCAGGCTGCCCCCCTGGGGGAGGGGCAAAGAAGGGATGGCAATCCCCATGTGGGACAGGGAAGGAAGGTTTTGGACAAGACAATCCTCAGAGCTGTAGGGTACCACCTACAGCTGGCACTGGCCAGTCCATCCCCTCCTCTCCATTTTTATGAGCCAATACGCCAGCCTCAATTCACCACCTCAAGCACCTGATGTCACCCAGGGCTAAAATCAGTTTCCAGCTCTGGGGAAGGTAGAGGGCAACAATGGTCTTGTGCATATAGTCTACTTCCCCACTCCCCCCAGCAAGGACAGCGTGCCATAGAGGGGGCACTTCCCCAGTGTAGGTCCCATGATTTGCAGAAAGATATCACTGACAAAGAACTTGGGATTAAAAGTTTTCTTAGCTTCTGCTGGAAGTCATCCCTGTATACAAGAAAAATCTGGAACACCTCCCTTCACACACATAAACTTCAAGTAATTTAATTTTTTAAATTTACAGGAATGCTCACAGAGATCCAGTCAGACAGTAAAATAGAATTTGTAAAGTATGGAATCTATTGAGTAAATGCAATTATCAAGTGCCATGAATAAACAACACTAAGTCAAGCCTCAACAGCCTATTGCTATGAAAATCATAACAAAGGAAGATCAGACCATCCTGGTGATACGAAGCCTTTAGTTTTAGCTTGCTGGTCTAAACGCTAGCTCCTTCTGGTAACCACAAGAAGCTAGTCACCTCTGATAGCTGCTTCTCAGTCTACATAAACAATTTCAATGAACCACCTTCAACTTCCCAATGACAGGACTCATCGCCTTTGGCGTTTCTCCAGTTCTGGTGAGGTTCAGTACAAGGGTGGGCTGTTGGAAGACATGTATTCTACTTGAATCTCCACCACTGGCATGCTACATGACTCGGAGCTGGTGGAAAGTGACTTTTCCCACATCCCCTTCTTAAAAAGGGGGTAATGAAAAGCAACACATATAAAAACTAACACCTGATTCTTTAATATTGATGAGGAGCTTCGCAGTGGTGACATGGTACATGTGCTTAGAAACACAGAGTTTTATTATATCTGCATCACTACAATAGAGCCTGACTGGTCTCGTCAGCAGAGGGATAGCAAATGGAAAAGCCATTAGAAACTAAGGTTTAATTGTAAGTCAAAGTCACTCCAAGTTAGGACAGCCAGGAGCACAGTAAAGCGGGATCCTTGAATCCGCTGGTTACGGTCTCACCATGGGGAAGGCCCTGAGCATCACGAGGAATCACATACCCAGGGAAAACTGGAGCCTGCCATAGCTTCTGGGCAGCACAGGAAAGCGTTACTCAGACAGGTGGTTAGAAGCACAAACCACCACCTGCTCCTGGATCTCTTCTCACTGTTTTCCCCAGCTGACTCTGGCCCTAACTGCTTTCAGCTGGCCAACGGCAGCTGCCCTGTACCGCTGTGAGCGAGATGGCTGCAGGCTGCTAGCAGTCAGAGAGGGGGGAGCAGCAGCTGCGCACCCCTTCCCTGTCGCCTGCACACAGTCCTCTCCTCTGCTGGCCATTCATCCCCTAGGAGAGGGACCCAACTTGGGCTTCTATTTAAAGTCCCTAGTTTAGTCAAAAAATCCCTTGGCTGCAGCACAGATGATCCACAGGAGGAGAGGGCACAGCAAGCAGCAGTCTTGCCTGCAACTAGCAAAAATAAGAGAGTACGCAGTAGATCCTTCAATGCTAGCAGGAGAGATGGCTGTGCGTGACTCCGGGGCGCAGGGGAGGGTGGGCAGAGCATGCTCAGACACAATACCTACGCTATGGATACAAACAGCAGACTTCAGTCTCCAGAGCTGCCAATTTGGCACTAACATGTAATTTGTACTAAATAACGGTTCAAGAATTCAACACAAATAATGTAATAATAGCAATTAGACCCTTTACCAAGCATAGCTGTATCAGACGTGCCGTCCAGTCGTTTCACAGAAGGTAAAAAGCACTTGACGGAGGAATCTGCACCTTCACAGGCATTAGAGGTGTGCAGGTATATGTAATAATTGCATTCCTTGTGTACTAATGTTTGCATATAAGAAATGCGTGCTGAGCTAGCATAACGCCTCCTTCCTCAAATAATAACTAAGTTTCATACTGTGCCTGAAGTGCTCTTTATATAGTATGCAGAAATGGGTTATGTAGAGATTAGAGCTGTGAAAGTTGTTCACAACACAACTGAAAATCTAGTAACAAAATCCAATTCCAGTCTAGGTTTCCGCAACAGAAAACTCAGGCCAGCTTTACAAAGGTCTGTGAATTTTTGATGGTTTTGACACTGAAATCATACCAACCTTGTAGCCAGAAAGAGAAAGGAGAACAGAAAAATAAGAAGAAAATGAAATAGCATGGGAAGAGGCTGGAAAAGAAAATGGAAAAAAAAGCAGGAGCAGCGAGGTTACTTCCCTTCTTATGCTACTACCCTTCTTTTCCATGGTGGAAAGGGGAGAAACAGCCCCCACCTTTTAGGGAGTGCACCTTGTTATACTGGAGCCAGGATGTGATGTGTGCAGTTAGGGGTGCTCAGATGCTTTTGTATGTATGTGCATCATTACTAGGAGATGACTAGATTTGGTACTGGGATAATATTCCACCATTGTGTGGTGTGTTCCCATCTGATGTTGCCTTTTCCCCAGTTTAAAAAAAAACCTAATAAAAAAGAAAATTAAAAAAGATACAATAATTGTTACTGCACACTCTAATGAATTATTGTGTTCAAGGTTCCTACAAAAAAAGTAATATTATACTCGGCTTATGTTTTAATTGATTTATTAATATTTTATCACAGGAATGTAATTTAAGCTCCTCATGATTTAGATCTCATAAACCTTTAGCATTTTGCAAATTCAAATTCCAATTTAAAGCCAGGGCGAGCAATTAACTTTTCTATCATCTTGTCAGGGGAGAAGGTTCGTGTTTAATTTGAGACAAAGTGACAGAAATATATATACACTGTATGTATTACTCCAATTTAATTTATGAGTCAGCACCATCCACCTTCCAAATGTAGATTTAATGGAAGGAGAGGAGTGAGTGGGGGGTAGACCCCACTATCATGGCACTTGCTGTGATATCTGCCCCAAATTCACTATGAAAAAATGCCCCTGGTTTATTGAGATACTGGGCTGGATTGATTACAGCTCTATTTTCAGTCCCTTTGTTTTAATTTCTATTCGCTCGTCACTTTCTCATATAAAGCATGTTCTCTCGAATGTCAACTAGCAGTTCCCAGCCAGCAAGGGACAGTTGATGCCACGGCAGGTTCTCCCACGGCCTGTCCCAACTGCTCCACCTCCTGCCCCCATCAGTCCCCTGAGAGGCAGAGAACAGGCAAAGAAAGCTCACTGTAGGATTGATACAAGTTAGTACCCGTGGGACCAAGCCCTGTAGTCCTCACTGATGCAGCAGTCTTGCTGAAGTCTGCATGATGCTCATTTGATTAAGGAGAAAACAGGAAAAAGACGGTGCTGCTGGACTATCCTTGTTATTATCTCCCACTCAAAAAGATATTCCAACCTCTCTGTGTGTAACAAGGAAACCTGCAGCCTAAATTTGCATGGGCAAAAATTTGCACAAACATAAAACAGTTGGTTAGCATTTGCATGTGCTCTTTTAAGAAAGGAAGGCAACGGCTACCTGCCAGAGATTTTCCAGGTCTGCTGTCCCCCACAACATGGCTAAACACTGCATAGGGGTTGGCTTGTGAGCTGGAAAGAAGGCTACTGAGAAGTTGCTCCACATATTACCTATTGGTCTTTACTGTGTCCCTAAATACTTACACAAAGCAAGCTGTACTTCAGCTTTATAGAGGAGAGGTTTTTTTGATGAGTGAGAACTGTACCATTACCGTTGATACTTCTGATAGCCCTATCACATCAGAGGCAATTGTTCTAGAAAGGGATTAGGGGCTTAATTCCAACACTTCTATGCAGAACCAAGCTGAATCTCAAGACTCCCAAAATCTTGACGCTGCAGGCTTAGGCCCAGACATTCCAATATACCAGAATAATCAGATCTTGTTCTGATTTACAAAGCTGTGACACACACTGCAAACGCAGATCCAGCTCTACATCCAAACCTAGCTAAGTATAATTGTAACTTCTAGTGGTCAACAAGCGTGTTTGACGGACCCAAGTCAGAAACATTCCTCCTCCTCATGAATTTAAAGTTTTGGCCTTTATCTTCAAAATATTTGAAAATCAAAACAACTTTGAAATAAACAAAAATTTCCACCAGTTTAAATTCAATGATATATTTTGTGTCAATAATCTCAGGCCATTTCACTGGAATTCTTAAGCATCTTTAGTATAATTTTCTCTCATTGGAAAAAAAAAGTATACTCTTGTATGGAAAAACCACAATTCCTTTAAACAAAAAAGCCCAAACAAACCCATGTCTCTGTGCGTGTGTATACAGATGAAAAGTTCATCCAAAGCTTTTCTCCAAAACTCCCTATGCAGCCTTATATCAGCTTACAGTTAAAATTTATGTAGCGGAAACCAGACTCAAGGTATAGTCATGATATAAGATCGAAGATGAAGATGATCTCCAATATTCAGCCATACTTCGCTCTCAATACACACTGAACTTAGAGCCAAACTTAAAATTATTGTTTCATGCCCAATTCATTTATGAAGTTTCACTCTAATTCAGAGCCTCATCACTTTCTAAACTCAGGTAAAAAAGCTTTGCTGTCATGCATATTTTTAGACAAATTATAGCAGAGTGTCTTGCAATTTCCATTACTTTGTGGTGTCTGCACTGCTGATAGACACCAGCCTACATTGGCATCACTGCCGAGGTGTCCTAATACTTGTCTGAAAAATACTATTAACTGCACATCACAGGCATTTGAAGTGCATAAGAAAACCATAAACTTAATTACACTGGAGGACTAGTGTGATCTCACATGAAATTTGAGCTACTGTTATTAAAAATAGAGAGATTGCATTTACTTAATGCTTCTTACAGTAAACCAGTCAATTTTAAACTTTCAAGGTTGTATAATCAGACAAAACAATATTGGGGGGAAGAAGCTGTCTGTGGAATTTACTAGTACAAGTATTTCACATGTCAAGCAGCAAAAATTTGTGTGTTTTTCTGCTAAAAAGAATATTCCTTGAATTACTGTTGTATACGAGATAGAATAGCTATTCAGACTGAAGAGCACAGAGACTTAGACTAAAATAATTTGCAGAAAAGATTGGTTGCTGTACAGCATTCTTCCTTACCCCACCCCCAAAAACCCCAACCCATCTTCAATTTCAACCAGCTTTTAACTTCTCAGATCTGTTCTTCGTGCTGTGTAGCCATTACATCTATTCATCATACTGGGAGCATTGCCTCCCTCTTCCACAGGCTACCCAAACCTAAATGGGGAAGAACTTTTGTTTTCTTCACTTTTCTTCTGTTACTCATGATTTGCCTCCCTGAGCCTATAGAGGCTACCTGGGGAAAAAACCAAAGTGAGGAACCTTTCCACCTCCAAAACCACAGCCAGGGAAAAAATGGGTTGTGTTTAAACTAGCAACATGAATCCATGGCACTTAGTGACAGCCAGATTTTAGATACTGAGGTCAAGAGATGCTCCTTGAAATGAGTCACATCCGGAGGCAGTAAGTTCCCTACGGATACCCTTACACTTGCCAGGTCTCCATTAATAAGATGAGGTGTTCTCCAGCAACAGTGGGACTGAGAGCAGGGATTAAGAAATTACCCAATCGCTCCCTTGCCCTCAGCGTGGCAGAACAGCTGTATTACACAATGCCATTAAACCATCCTTTTGGTTGGAGAAAAGCAAGAGCATTCGCCTTCGTTTCTCTTCCCGTGCTCACCAGCCCTACCCCAGCCTCTTCAGTCTCAGGGACTTTGATAAGGGAATGAGCGTACAAAGCAAACTGCTTGACAGGTAAATGCTTGCCAAGCATGTGCCTCATAAAAACTGAGAAGTTAGAAAACTTTTCCAAGGGAAGACTCTTAAATCTGCTCATGACATGAAACTGCCTTGGGATCACACCAGCTGGACTCTGAAGACAGGATGTTGAATCTTACTTCTGACAATTACAATTTGCTTAATTAGATTAGAAAAAAGTTTAATCTTTGTATGTTTTACCATCAAAAATATCTCCCAAGAGTAGTTGCCCCTATAGGAGTCTCAAATCTTATAATCTGTGTTATCAGAGATTTTATGCAGGAATGTTTGCTGTCCATGCTGCAGTATTTCAGACCCCCATGACTGACTTTGACTTAGGAAAAAATACAATATTTTTTTTTTTTAATCTTCCCCATTTTTGGGGAATTATCCATGCCTTAGGTAGCATAATAATTTGCAAAAAACAACTTTTCAGATAAAACTGACTCACACCTGATTTTAACTACACTCCTCCTTTCAGCAAATGATGGGCAGCCACTCCAGGTGGATAAAAGTACTACAGCTTGTAACACGCAAGGTAAAATTGTCTACTGATAAGTACATTGCTGTAGTAGTATCCTACCTAGGTCCAAGTTCCCCTAAGTTCTGTCCTAACCCGTATTACGCTTGTTTGAAAAGGTGAAATGAATCTTTAGGGTGGTGAAGAAATAATCTCCTTCCAGTCTTATTGAAAGTCTGCATGCAAAAGTAATGTTGCCACATAATCCTGCAAAGCATACACCTGAAAATCAGTATGGTTTTGACTCAAAAAACAAACAAACAAAAACGCAAAACACCCCCAACACCAACAGCACCAAAAAAACCAAACCAGAAAATCCCCCACAATGACACCTTTCCCAAACTGGTAACCTAAGTGGACAATAAAAGAGATCAAAACCAGAAGCAGAATAGCCCTAGAAGCAGGTCCACTCTTTCTCAAAGGGCACTTTTTGAAAAGTAGCTTCAGAAGCACACCTACACAATTCATACACCACTTTATTTAATGTTCCTTTCTATGTTTGCCCAGGTTCACATCAAGAGTACAGCAACCCAAGGTGTTTCCACAGCAAACTTTCATGTCCACGGCAATTTTCCCTTTCAAATTCAATCCAGTAAAATGAAATGAAGCAAAATGAAACAATCTTTATATACCAGTTCAGCTAGCGTTCCCTAACCCTCATTGTGCTGCATCTCTCATCAGCTCTCATTTACTCAGACAAGACAGAAAAGATTTGCAGATCCTATTACATTTTCCCACCCTATTTCCCATTCTGTGTGTAATTTTTTCCTTCAAATAATACTGATTGTGTCAACTGGAGGGGGGGGGGGGGGAAGAGAGAGAGAAAGAAAGAAAGAAACAAGCACTCTTTGTGTTCTCTTCATAGTAATAAAATATAAAAAGAAGAATTCACGAGAAAACAGCTGAATTCCCACTGCTTAGAAAAAACGGACCTGGCTACAGACAGACACATTCTACTTAGAGCAGCATCTCCAACTAAACTGTCATAGCATCAGGAAGAGTTGTGTGCACTTTTGTCAGTGAATAGTGTGGAACAAAGTGCACTTCCTACCAACAGAAAGTCAAAATCCCGGAAATTGCTATTTTATGGGGAGAAAAAAAAAGTAGTCTTTTTTATACCAGGAAAGCAATGAGAAAGAAGGGAAGAGCAGGGCAGGCTGTTACTACTGGTATTGACTTCTTTTTCTCTTTAAAGGAAAATTAATAGAATGCTTTAGAAGGATAGAAATAGTGAAGTGTTAAAAGGAATAAGTGAACTGGTAAGAGAAAGCAGAAATACTAGCTTTCTTTGTAACCCACTTAAAGATGTCTGATTTTACAAGCAACTCAATTCAAACACATTTTTTGCTTTAAGCACATGCATGCTCTCACCGTAATCTTGAGAATAAGAGCACCCTTTCTTTTTCTGCTATCTCCTGCCTCACTTATTAAACATTCTCCAGTGTTTGCAATAAGTGAGGCAATTGATCTTATAGAAAACAGCCACTTACTAAAGAACTTCCATTCAACCTCAGACCAGTCCAGGTACTACAAGACGACTGGTTCCCACAGAAAACAGCATGTGATCACATAATTAAAAACTGGGAAAGTACAGGGAAGTTAAATTAAGGCTGCTCTGTCAACTTTAATTCTAGTATTCACAGATTTGACTTTAGATAAGTGAAATATTCTTTCACCTTTTTTAGTGTAGTTAATTTTCTGGATTTTCAAATAGCCAAGTGAAAAAGAAAATCTGCTACACACCAACATATCAGTGCTTTGTGGTCATCAACAGTATGGCAGCCTTCAGGCCCATCAGACAGACCTCTGCCTCTTGAGTTAAGCAGCTGATAATGGTAGTAGGTCCTCCTTATTTTCTTGGAGCAGCTATTGTTAGAGTGGCAAGATGCCCAAGTGTCCAGAAGAAAAGGACAAAATACCTCCCTACCCCACAAAGGTCATTCAGCTGATTTTTTTCAAAGCATCATGCCAAACCATGAAGGCACAAGAACTCTTAGAAGATGCTATCACAATACTTTAGCATGGGCAAACCCAAATACTTTCCTCTAGCATCAGATCTGAAAACAGCACATTCATAGCAGAAGAAGCTCTCCCCCAAAATTATGTTTAAAGCTAATAAAGCTAACTAGAAATTATTAAAATTCAGTAAAACCTATAAGCAAGTGAGACAGGTTGTTGTAGCAGTAACAAACAGCAAAACCTGCTTCTAATAAATGGAGATAATGTGCATGAGAGCGCAAAAAGGAAAACACTAGGCAGGCTTTAAACAATTCAGAACATCACAAGCATGTAATTTTAACTTGCACAAACATGACTGAAGCACAGGTTCAAGGAAAACTCCACCTAATAGGAGAAATGGTGACTGATTAAGCTGAACTCTTCCTACATGTGATATGTTCAGGAAGCTACGTCCATTCAGTTTGGTGGACAAAGAAGTCCCTGCATCAATTCCCAAAGACATCTACACAATCCCACTGTCCTAGAGACTGAGATGCTGATAGACACAGTAAATGGAAAAGGCAAGATTTTGTTTAAAGATAAAGGAGAGAACTGTGAAACAGGAACAGAGGGGCAGGAGAAGTCTCTGCCATCAGGAATTTTGTCTCCTGTAACAACTTCAGTCATTTCCTCACAAGAGGAAGCACACATCCTCCTCATCACCACTGAACAAACTGAGAGTCAACAGATCTGTTTCTTAAATAGATGAAAAGCTAAACTAACTTGATTCCTACCAGACAAATCCTACATGGCTTTCCTCATGCACCTACCTGCATTAATCTGAGCACAGAAGGTCCTGCTTAACTAAAGCTCCTGCCACCGCAGCCCTCTCTTTCACTGGGAGCACAAAGACTAATTCACTATGCTGGAAGGAGAAGAAAATACCCACCCACTATTCATCTGGTTGTGTTCATAAAAAGCACTACCCTGACCGTACTCCCAAAACTGCACTGCTCCTGCAAATGTATACATTACAAACTTACAGGTCTGGAATTTACAGTCAACAAACAGCAATACAAACAACCACCAGAGAATGTATAAACACTTGTAGGAGCAAAAATACTCAGCCTGGCTGCACCACACACAGTGTTTATTTATCTCCCTTGCAGAAGATCAATGGGAGAAGACATTCAAAACAACTTTTTAAACAAAGTGTCACTTTGTGTTAGTTTATGTCAGTGGGGCTTCTTCCAAGTACTTGTGTCACAGTAAGATATGGATGTGTTTAGATAGTTTTCTTGTTCCTTTACTCCAGGCATGGCAGCTGGGCACGAGCGAACAGAGAGAAGGGCTGCTAGCCTGATCGAGTTACTGATTTAACATTTAGAGTCTTTGCAGCTCAAGAGAAAACTGTTGTGTGTTTGTAACCTGAATGCAGGTCAGTAACTTTGAAAGGTCAGTCTGAACGTTTTAAAATCTTTTTTGTTATTAATCCCCCACCAGCTCCCAGTTCTGTGAATGCCAATGAGCAGACTCAGCTTATACAGAGCTGAGTAGCAGTTAGCCTGCACCTCTTTAGAATATGTCCTCAAGATGATGCAAAAGGAGTTTTACAGCAATGACTTGCTGCCGTACAAGCAAATGAATTCTCAGTTCACTTAAAACCTGCTGCTTAAACCTCAGGAGGCAGAGATTCCTTTACTGGGGTTTCTTCATCTGTTGCTAACCCATTACTTTAAAGCCAAGGTAACTGAGTTTTCTCCATCCACTTATTTCACTTTTTAGGAATACTCAAGCTATTTTGGTGCTATCTTGCACTAATTTACACAAGATCATAAGATTTGCTGATGCTCCTTAATTACACAGATAACTCATCATAATACACTGCACTTCTATAACGCCTTTAATCCAGAGATATCAAAGCCCTTTGCAAAAAAATACGTTGACCTTACATCCCTTCCCCTACCCCCCTGCATTAGGTCCATATCATTATCCATACTTCACTGTCAAAAAAATACAGCAGAGCAAGGTAATGCAATTTAGCAGGGTTACAAAGAAAGCAGTAGAAACAGGCGCAAAATACAAGTTTTCTGATTTTCTAGCTCCCCGCGTCCTCAGAAGGCCAGCTACCTGAGATGGTGAAATTCAATAGAGGTTATGATTATGCCTCAGGTAGATTTTAATTTGTAACATGCAAAATACTAAGATGTGTGGTTTATGCTATTGGCCTTTCAAGGGTCCTCCAACTATACAACAGCTTTTGAACTGGCAAGGGACAGGAGACTAGGGGAAATACTCATACTAACACAAAAACTTCGGAGTTTTCTTTCCAAAGGATGAGACTCCAGTTTGAAAAGTTTTTGACGATAGCAAAGATACTACAGCATCACAATAACTTTAAAACTAATTCCCTTCTGATATAATATGCCTGGTCTCCAAAAGGCAGAGAAATAATACAAAAGATGTGTGACTGCTGCTTTTCTGTCAGTACAGCCATCTAAGTAAGCATCTGCTCCTGCAAGGCTGGGTGATGCCAACAGATCACATGAAGAAGTCAGAGTTTCTCCCCCTGTTCTGGTAGAGCATACTCACTCTCCTGTTGTGTCTCATGAAAGAATGGACGAGGGAGGAGAGGAGCACACAGGCACTGGAGCCACTGACAATAAATGAAAGCAAATAGTAAATCTATGGAAATAGTCTGCTTGTGGAATGGACTACTTCAAGTCAAATTCAGATCTGAGGCAAACAGTTGATCTGGAGTAGCACTTAGAGCTAGCAGCGACCTGATTCACCATCAGTTTATGGGAAACTGTGCATTCAATTCAGAGGATTCTGATCAGGCAGGAAAGCGTCTGAAGTCTCAGGACCCTGGTGTATCTCCCCCTCGCTTAGAGTATTTCCATCATATACTTCCCTCCTCCAGCGCTAAGGCACTAGACTTGATGCTGCCTGATATGTTTAGGTTTCTAACACCAAAATGAATTTATGAGAACAGATGAGTATTTGTGACCACACATCTGGCAGTAAACTTGTTTTGAGGGTCGGCATCTTGCGGAGCAGTCACAAAGCCAAGAAGGCGATAGCATTAATTTTCAGGCTCTGGTTTAAGCCATAAATTACCAATGCTTTGCTTTACCTCCCACCTTAAATATACTTGAAAATTTGTCATGACTCCCCCTAAGCAGCCACCTTCAATGATTAATTTTTCAAGGAAAATTTTTCTTGCATTGTGGGTGCAGTAACCTTGTAGTACTGATGGACTTATACAGGAGCAGTCTTTTGTTTTAATGACTTCAAAAATCTCTTAAGATCCTTTATCCAAGACTTTTACGAGCTAGCATCTCTCTGCTCTGGGAATGTCATCTCCATTACCAACTGAAAAAAGTAATGCTTATGTATCCCACACCAACACTGAAACATAATCAAATAAGGAATACTGGTTAGATATTAGACACAGAGCACAGTAAGAGAGCCACACTGAATCTTCAGTAATTGTCAGAAGAACATAGCTTACTGAAAACAGATCCTGTTTCACAGGAACACAAAATTCTAGTTTATAATTTAGCACTGAAGAGGAAGAGGAAATGCAGCCTAACATACGTTCCACTGATAATGCCCTTTCAAGCTGTAAGAATGTAGGGTGCCTTACTCTGAAAAAAACCCACGTTTTGTATGCTCCTGCAATACCCTTCAACCATACAAACATATGATCAACTGCCATTTATGTTACATTATTAGCATCCTACTTACCGGTGCCTAAAAGGTGACTGTATGTAAGACTGAGCAAACTGCCCTTAATTTGTGATTTTCTAGTTATGCACCCTGACTGATCAAGTGGGAGCAACTTGTACCCCACCCATTACAAGACTCCTCTGCAATATGTTTGCCCAAATCAGTGCACTCAAACTCCTACAGAAATTATCCAACAGCATGAGCTGGCTTGGAAAACAAGTCTGCCTTGCTGTGAAAGAAGACATTACCCCACCAGAACTATCACCCTCATGCCTTTCTCTTTTTTTTAATTTACTTTTTAATGGAAGCAAAAACCCCTGTCATCTCACCTACTCCTCTTTTAATAAGGAATGACTGCCGTGACTACCCCCATCTAGAACCACCATTCACTGCCAGCACCTCTGCTCTCCTCGTGTGCTTAGAGAACAACTGATTAGCACTTTGCATAATTAACCTGATTAGCACTGTGCATAATCAAACTGATTAGCACTTTGCATAATTAAAAAGAAATAATAATAATAACAATAATAAGCAGTAGGTAATAGCAAAAGCTGCTAGTCCCAATGCCTGTACGATAGCTCTAGGATTAGTTTAGTGCAGCATATTTTATTTCTTAAAACTACTTTTTTAAAGATGCACAATCTCCTGAGAAAAACAAGTTAAAAACATTTCTCATTTACTTTCAAGATCACTAGTGAAAATAGTGGCTGTTCCACCATTACAACTTAGGATTTCTTGTGCCTCCCTCTGCTGCAGCTGAAGACATTCAATAGGACGATGCCTGATCAGATGGACCACTGGTCTGATTCCCACATCTGTCTACAGTACTGCTTTTGGATTCATTATCACAGGATACAGAAGCCCCACAACCTTTAATGCATATATCTTTGCAATGCACTTTGAGGGTAGGAAAGCTGTATTATCATTATTGTCAAGATGGACAAGGTAGTAAGATACATATCCTCAAAAGTACATAGGCACTGAATTTTCCCCTGCCCTAAACAATTACTCCAGACCACAGAAAGTCTGGAGAAGAACATGGAATTCATCAGATTCCTGCTCCTAAGCCTGCTTCACTCTTCCCCCATTTGAGCATCATCCTTGTCTGCATGTGTGTTTTGCACCCTGCTCAAGAATGTGAGAGACGGAGGGTACTTCCTTTGACCGCTGGCCTTTCCTACCTCCAGTGTAAATCTCCCAATTATGGTTTCAGGATTAACAACCACCTCCCAAAATCTGAAGAACCCATGCAGCTACACCTAGCTCGATCACAAACTGTGTGAAAACATCAACATTAAATGTCTGCATCACTAGTGACTCAGTTCTCCTAGGACATTCAACAACAGACAGCCTAGAAGAGCAGTGCCCCAAGTGAGTAGGTAAACCACTAACATTTTCAGTTTACTAATGTGGCCTCATCCCTCCTAGTCACCACTACACCCTGTGTTTCTCCTCACTGTTCATACCTCATTTCTCTCTAGCATCCTTATACTGTAGGTGAGATTTTCCTTGTATTCTCCACAGAGCAAACTTCACCTTACATCTTCTATTATACCTTCAAGAGCACACAAAATATTCACCACCAACCCTCCACCATCTCCTTACAATGACCCTGCCTTCATCTCCCACTGGGTAGCAGACACATGTTATGGCTTCTCTGCTGACTGCTCAGCCAGTATGGTTGGGACACTGGGCAACTGGGGAGTCAGTTTGTTCTGAGTGATCAGTCCGTCTGCCCTGCAGCTGTCCAGACAGCAATTGCTGCCTCCGGACTGCACGGGGCCCAGATGCAGCACATTGCATGGACCTGTCCTAGACCAACGACCAAAATATTCCCACTGTGCTAGAGTTTCTCTCATAAACTCTCTCTCATAAAATAAGCCAATGTGAAACTGTGAGGGGAAAGAAAGACCAAAAGAAAGAGAATCTTACTGTAATTAACTGGAAATGTATTACCCCATGCACAGAGGCCTCTCCATGACGCCAAGCAAAAGAACCCATACGCACAGCAAAGGGTGCGGGGCTAGTCACTCATTTCACAAGTTGTTTAGTTTCAGAAGAAAACTGTTGCTGTAGAGATTTTTCAAGTCCAAATGTTCCTGGGGAAGGTAGTTCCAGTAATTCTGGGAAGGAAGCCAATCCCTTGGCTTTATATGTAAATATTTAAACAACATTATTTTTATATACATATATTTTATACACATATATATGTATTTCTTTAGAATAGCAGGCTTGCAAAACTGCAACGGAAAAAATATGCCAGTCAACATACAGCTATCGGTTCACCTGCCTGAACCATGATAACCGATAGTCAGAAACAAAATACAGCAATGACTTCAAAATAATTGAGCCATGTCATCTATGTATACTAATCCACCCAAACAGAAGAGCTGAAAGAGCAGGACTACAAATTCTAAAGTAGAGAGATTAAAGTCTTAAATTTTATCTCCTTAGAAGTGGCAAGAACATAAGGTTCATCAACTTTAAATCTTTCAGAGCCTAGATGGATGCTGAGTGCTCCATCCACAGGTGTGGAATCCCCAGCTTTGGAGGACACACAGCTTCGCATTCCTAGCATCTTAGCATTCCGACGCCTGACAGTAAAGCTGTGACTTCATCGTGTTTAGAAAGGTCACTGCTGCTTCAGGCTTAAAGCAGGTACATACCTCAAAAGGGATTACTTGGTAGAAAATGCAAGCAAAAGAATGAAAACATATCTGGCACCGACATCTAGTGAATAAATAAAATGGGAAGAAAAAAAAAAGCTTTAAAATTGTTGAGGAAGGGGTTGATAAAATGGAGGAAAATGATTTAGTGAGCAGAAGGTATCCAAGTCAGAGTGTATGATGAATAAATCAATCCATGAAAATAAAATTTACCACATGGATTCCACCTGTATACACTCAGTAAGCAAAAAACACACCCTAATACACGGTACATGTGTGTAAATTCATAGCTATATGATTTAAAGAAATCAAATATTTATTAATACAATATTTACATGTCTGCTCAAGTATGTATATATAGCACAGCTAGTGTGAGTTTTAAGATCACAGAAGTGTACATACATATACATAAAAGTGCAGGAAAAAAGACCACGAGTAGGGCAAGTCTTTCAGAAAATATTTTAATGGCTTTTCATAAAGCCCTCACCCAAACTTTGAGGGGTTTTTGCAATCTTACATTTTTCTATTGCAAAATACACCTGCTTTCTTTTCTTTCCTTTTCTCCCCTCCCTAAACTAAATATTTCTTCCATCTAATGACTCTCTTTATTAGACAGCATCTAATTTGCATACATTTACATACAATTTAACTGCTAGCTTCTGAGAACAAAGAAATGGCTCTGTATTGTACTGAAGGACAATACTCAGAAAAGGAAGGTATAAAAACCAGCTAGCTCGGTGGCTGTGTATTCTCTTTGTTTCAAAAATACCAGGATTTTTAAACACACCACTTAAAGGGTGAAAAAGATTATTTCATCAAACAATGAAGAAAGATACAGTGCAGCTCCCTTTTAACATATTCTCTCTCTGGCCTGGTTAATGGGATTTAAGGGTCCAAGATTTCTTTGCTTTCTTCTGTTTCCTTTATTAGAACTGATGGATTTAATTCTGTCACATATTTTACTTCATATTTTATTCCTATAACAATCTATGCTGAAGTTCAGCTCCAATGCTAATTCAATACTATCTTCCTTTCCTTGCAGTCAGCCTGGAATACAACTGAATGATCTTTGATGGGCATGAAGTACTCTGCCCTCAATGCCCAGTGCTAATGGATTTTAGAGAGAGTCTGCCAGAATTTTGCCTTGTGGCAACGAGTCTAGAGATAATGAAAACTTACCATGTAGCTGACTGGGAATCAACAGGAAGGGAAGCAGGGCTGAGCTCCGCTTGTGAGAACAGGGAGGGACTGTGGTCAGAGTAAACGCAGGATGTAAAGGATGTATCAAGCCCTCTAGTTCCCTAAAAGAAGAGAAAAAATGATCTTTAAGATCTTTCATGAAGCAAAAAACCTTTAGAAACAGTTGGCAAAACTCTAATACAGGCCCTACCAAAAGCATGATACAGAAGCAAAAGGTTTTTCTCCAAAGGCTTTGCAGTGGGAGTACCAATTGCAGAGGACAGCTGCAAATCTAATCCATGTGGACTTGACAAAAATCTTGCAGGGGAAAAAAAAAAAAAAAGCATGATTTCAGGCTGCATGCCGCACATCCCCGTGTGTCCTCAAACGTGCGAAACTCAGCGGAGCAGAATGGCCTGCCATTTGTTACTGCCTGCTTAGCATTGCTGCCAGCTTCGCTCCTGAACTCTTCCCTTCCCAGCATCGTACTCAATGACTTGTGCTCAGTGGGGCAGACCAAGTAAAACTTATTTTTGAAAAAGTAAAGCACCAACATTCAGTGGCTCAGGAAAGAGGGAAAGAAGGCCCAATCACTCTAGCAGCATTATTATAAGGGCCTGTCCTACAGAAACATAACAAGTGAAACCTCCTTTAGTGTAAGCTGACCTATTGCAACAGGACTATACATCGTAAAAATCTTTAGGCCAAGACAGCTTGTGTACAAAGAAGGTGCAGTGTTTAGGATCCAGCAGTCATCTGCTCCACTCGGTTAGCCCCAGCCAGCCACGTAGTATGTGGTATACTGGCTTCATATGATCAGAAGGCCAAGGGTTAATTTGATGGGCATTCTCACACCAGCACGTGTGGCACAGTAACACTGGGGCAGAAGAGACAGGAGCCACATCACAAGCTGTACATGGAAGAAAATTGTGCTGATCCTGCCCTGACATGCCTCACTGGCACTCAAAATACATTATAGATTATTTTCAGGCACAAATTTTAATTTAAAGCTGGCTGAAATGTTAATGAAGTTTTAGCTCTTTTTCAAAGGGGAAAATGCCCTTCTGCTTACAAAAGTGTTTCCTTTTTTTTTCCCCACCAGATTTGCTTCTAATGACATATAGCAACCAAACTTCATAAAAGAAATTAATCAAGCCTTCGTATCATTTTCCCTTTTCAAGGATGGAAAGGTTGAGGTGTGTGATCTTCAGAGTTTCTGATGCGTACCAAAATGAAGGTTTTAGCAAGCAGTGGAGAAAGTAAGCTCCAAAGCCATAGTTCCTGTAACTATCACATCCTACGCTCACAGCTCTATCTTGCTAAAACCACTCGGTTGTTATTTCCAGAACCTTAAGAGTGTGGCTACCCTACAATGAAAGCTGATTTTAATTGGAGCTGCCACAATCCGACCCTTCCCTCACCTTTTTTCTCTCCTGGCCACATGTCCCTGAACTCATCCTTGAGCCAGGACTGGACAACTGTCTGGTTCAGGAAGCTTTCAGCTGAATGTAAATTTCTTTTCCAAGAGTTTTCAGCCAAATCAACCCCCAGTCACAGCTCAACATCCAGGCATGAAACTCAGGGGTTAGAGCTAAGGAGGCAGAACTGGACAAATGAAGGGACGGCAACAGAGTGGCCTCAACATCAACCCTGCATTAAGCTGCTCTGGACCTAAATCTTGAGATATCTAGGGCTACTTCCATATATGACATGGAAGAAAGGCTCTTATCACATAGCTGGAAGCCAAACCAATCTTGGTGTTGTGGTTTAATCTGGCAGGCAGCTAAACCCACAGCCATTCACTCAGTCCCCTACAGTGGGATCAGAGAGCGAGATAAAGACAATTTAATAGGACAGAAAAGAATGGGAAAATAGTAACAACAATAATAAAAGAATATAAAAAACAAGCGATGCACAATGCAATTGCTCACCACCTGCTGACTGATGCCCAGCCAGTTCCTGAGCAGCAGACCCCTGGCCAGCTTTTCTCCTTGTTTATACACTGAGCATGATGCCATATGGTATGGAATATCCCTTTGGTCAGTTGGGGTCAGCTGTCCCGGCTGTGTCCCCTCCCAGCTCCTTCTGCACCCCCAGCCTGCTCACTGGTGGGGTGGGCTGAGAGGCAGGAAAGGCCTTGCTTGACTCTGTGTAAGCCCTGCTCAGCAGCAACGAAAACATCCCTGTGTGTTATCAACTTTCTTCTCATCCTAAATCCAAAACACAGTGCTACACCAACTACTAAGAAGAAAATTACCTCTGTCCCAGCTAAAACAGGACACACGCTTTATAGGTAAAAAAGCCACCCCCTCACATACTAACCTAAAATATACTGGCAGGCTATGCAGATCATACAGAACAGATGCAGTCTGCTTCTGATGAAAAATAGCTTGAGATAATGGTGCACTGCTACAATCTGCATCAGGGGCAATTTCCAAGTGGCAGGTTGAATTAGCCTCAAGTGACATGCATTACAGTAATGCTTCCCTGAGGCAATAAGGCAAGGTCCCACGTTCAAAAGGAAAGAATTGAGCTTTCTTGCCAAAGGCAAACGATAAAGTGCATGATTAAGAACCACTGTTACCAGGACATCCAGAGGCTCCTGAAAAAAACTTCAAGGACTTCAGAAAATACATTTGGAAATAAAGAGCAGGAATTTTCTTTTACATCTCTACAGTTAGACTACTAAGCACCTCTTCTGCTACTTTCTGGAGCACAAGCATTAATTCCATCCTGACTGGAAAATAAGCTTTCTAACCATAGGCATTTCTAAAGTCACCCTGCCTAAACAGTTGTACAGGAGGTTGCGGGAAGTGTATCTGGATTTCAGCTGAATTCAGAAGACACTGCAGTCCAAACCTCCTCTTTTAGCTTGCCTGCCCTAGGAGTAACAAAAATTGGAACATTTTAAACCCTACATGAGAGAGATCCTATGGCAGTAAGGAATCACCCAACACCATTATTTACAATTTCTTCAGGAAAAGTCTTCCCTAAGGAACAGCTTCACTAGCCAGTTAGCATCCACAGATGATTCACCATCTTTGGAAATTACAGTAACTGAGAGAACTAGAAGAATTAGTGCGGACACCTGATCTTCGTCCATTTTCATCACCTCAACAACCAATAACCAGCCTTTTCAGTATTGCAGTGAGAACTTTTATACCCAAGTTACAACCAGACCTCAAGAGCAGAATACCAGATCAGACATAAGAATTGGTAGCTTTTTTCCTTCAACAGTAATAAAATAATGCTTTCATACCTAGCATTACATACCAGTATGTGTGATTCTGAAGCAATGGCCTCCACACAACTACTTGTTTTCATTCCAGTCTTACATACGCTTTAAAGATGGCTACAGTTTTTCCATCAACCATGGGCAGCTGCACAGGTTGTTACACAAATCTATACATGTTCAAGTTATACGACCCCCATACAATATGTTTGGCTGGTTTCCCCAACAGGAGACTCCTGTTTTCCTTCAACTGCCTTTAAGATACTGTCATCATCAGTACAACCCACTCGTGCATATATTTTTGCTGTAGTGTCACTGAATACTTTATTTCTAAAATAACTGTCCATTGGAAAACCTGCATACATACGTACCTGCAAACTAACATATATATATACACACACACACAATACACTCTGGCAAATACCTGTTATTAATATCCAATTATGACAGTATCATTGTCTTATCATCACAATTGTTTGATTAAATTAGATTTTATTTTTCCGGGTTACAACAGGTGCCTACAACAGTTTTTACAATCTTTAAAACAATGAGGGGAGTAAGAATTTTAAATTATGCCAATATTTGAATACTTTCTATTCAAGTGCTCTTTACTGGTGTAAAAGTGTATTGCCACAACACCAGCCTCAAATTTTATCTTCATTTTAATAATTCTTCTTGGAGCTAAAAGTAGGTTAAGCAAATTGTTCATCAGATTTTTCCCTTTCTTTTCTTTTGTTGTTACGTAGTCCATTGAAGCTGAGAGATGAAAATGCAAAAGGTTGGTGTAAGCAGAAAAATAATTCAGTGGAAAGAACCTCCTCTTGCACCAAATTAAATTTTGGCATTTATGAAATTCCACTTTTTGTACATAGCTGTCTCGTTAACACTTTTTATTAGACATTACAGGTGGGATTATACAAAGAAACAAGGGTATGATCTCTGTCCGCTCAAATCATGGTGAAGTAGTTCAAGTTGAATCCACCAGCAGCACATTCAGGCCAGCTTCATATGCTTTTGAAAATCCTCCCCCTTTCCAACCTCCTGAAACAGTGGGCAGGAACAAATAAAGTTCCACCATCTCGTGTCTGGGAAGCAACATCTACAAGTTGCAGCTCGTGCAGTTCTGTCACGTTAAAGGTGCTGAGAATTCCCTTTTAAATACAAACAATATTTGTGAAGCTAGTAAATTCTTTCAAATATTCACTTTGATTTGATAAATTACATTAAACGCAGTTTGGCTCAGCAGAATTTTAAAGCATGACAGCTAGAGCACGAGTAGGTCGTTTTACACACAAAAGTAAGCTCTACCCAGTTGTGTATATAGCCTAGATTATGTATGCAGGCCCACGCTCCCCGAGGTAACAAAATTACCCGGCTTGCACTCCAAGCCAGTCAGAAACCGTGTAGTTGCAGATAGCAAAGTCAAGCCCGAGCCAGTCAGTCCTGCTAAGCAGCTGCTATCTCCGTTGCTTATTAGTTCACCAGTACCACTAGCCACGACCAAAGGCTTCAGATGGGCTTACACTATGTACAGAACAAATTGTCTCTGCTTTCAAAATACTGCAGAAATGCAACCACGAACGAATACTATCAAAGGATGGAGGTAGGAGAGAAATCTATTTTAAATTTTCTCAAAACATTTTTTTTTAACACTTAAGAGAAATCCTTAATCTTGAATACCGTATAACAACAGAATCATGCTGTTTGTTGGCAGAATGCTAAGTTTCATTTTCAGCAGAAAAAAAATTGTATCATAATTTTTCCTGATTTAGATGGGTTTTAGGTCAACCTTAGCTACATACAAATGAATGTTTTGTTCAAATTACAGGGTAATTTTAATTAGGACACCCTGTTAGACATCCTGTTGTTCTATTTAATGGACTTTCTCAATTATGAGAAGAAACACCTCCCCACCCGCCTGGGACTTAAAAGTTAAAGTAAAAATTATGCTGAATAAATATACAAAGATAAAAATTATTTATTCTGCATTAGATCTTTTTATTTTGTTAATCTTTATTTGGCAACTTCTGTATCAAAAGAGCAGAGTTCAGAATTCCACACCCATTAAACACCTGTTTAAAGACCACTTGAAGCACTGCAACCAGCCAAATACGTCCCAATTAAGCAGAAACGTTGGCACTGCTGTCCCGAGTAAGGAACACCCATTGCCATTTGCTCTCATTAGGTTAAACAGGTTTCTTGGGACATAGCTGAATTCCTGATTATGTGCATTGCAAATGGCTGGAGAACACCAGAACAATAATATTTAACTCAGCGTGGCCTTCTGTCCAGTTGTCGAGCACAGAATTTTGGGAAAAGTGAAAATTGAAGCTTCAGGAAGCGGCTGGGAGTTATGTGCACCACACGAGACAAGTTACGCTTCTTTCAAGAAATTGCCTGGCTGACCTAATGGAAAGAACTGGGCTGGGGTTTCTTCCTAAAAACGAGATTAAGAGCCGATTCCCTTTTTTTTTAGCATCTCCTCCTTTGCACTTTGTATTAGTTTGATTCCCTCACACAGTTTTATTTGTTAGATACAGCATGATATGGTATCTTTTACATTCACTTTCGTGTTAAACTGGCCACTGATTTCTTGGTGTTGTACTTTTATGGATTCAGTGATGGAATGAAAAGCCCAGAAAACAAAACCTTTGTTCATAGATCAGACACACTGTTGCAAGTTTTCCAAATATTTTTGTCAACTTATGTAAAGGCTCTTCTAGAGAGACCAACTGCACAGCAAACAGAAGAATCTCATCTCTCTCATTCATTTAACCTTTGGGCCTCTGTCAAGGATGTGGACATGCTTGCCAATAAGCAGCAAGTCAAGTGGTCTTTTTCCAAATACCCAACAATACATTTCAGGGTGGTGCCACTAGAAAGCCACTAGACAGAATCAGAGCAGAGTGGTAGTGATTAAAAAGTATGTCTGAAATGGTTCTAATATCCATGCTCAATCCTCTATAATCCCACTTCATTATCAATTCATTAACTTCCTTTGTTGTCCTTTCTGTCACCCTCCTGTGCTAGTCACTCATATATCTTAGTTTGGAAAGCGCTCTGCTCCCTGTGCACAAAAAAACTAGCGTACTTCACATAAAATTGATCAGTTAACGGTATCCAAGTAAAAGATGTAGAGTCTCTAAACTGATACTTTAAAATCAAACGTATAAGAAGGATGGTTCAGCACTATAAACACTACTTAATTCACAACTCGTACATCCAGGACGTTAGCAGACTGAAAAGAACATCTATATATTTTTCTCTTCATTTATGCCAGTTAGACTACTTCAGAAAAATAAATCGTGTTGGTTTTCTACTACCTCTAGTACTTAGATTAGAATTCACAATTATTAGGTGCCTACATTTCTGAAGTAAACTTTAGTACAAGAGAAAAGCATTCTAGGAATAAAAGATGCCAGCTAGCAGTTGCTGCTGACCTAAAACTATACTTATTTTCAAGACAGCCATAAGAGTGGCAGATGCTTTCTTGTTCTGGCTGGCTACAAATGGCACCAAGAAATCTTAAGATAGACACTTGCATACTTACTCTTTGCTTGTTCCCCATCACCACCAATAACAAGTATTTTTGCATACAAACAACACTTTCTGATTTGCAACAGCAAATTTATTTAGATATCCACGGGTGCTATATTCACTGTGGTCTCAAGAACAGTCTCCCTTCCATATTCCTGCTCATCTCAGCAACAATGCTGGATACCCAAAACATCTGAAAAAGAAATATTCCATAGTTCTTGTCCATTATTTAATTCATAACAAGCATTGCTGCTTAAAGCAAAAATGCTTTATATCATCCCTAAAAACTGAGAGCCACAGTCCTTAGCCATTTCTCAATTTAAGCCTTAGTAACTTCCCCTCTTAGAATCGGTGGCTGACATTTTATTCAGTAGATGATATCTGTAGCTGCAGCACTTCCAGACTACAAAGAGCTGCAATTGCTATCATTACAAATGGATGTTTTATTGGTAGATGTTTTGAGAGACCAAACCAGAAAAGGGTAGGAAAGCAAGAGCACGGCTGGAAAGAAAACAAAAACAAGCCCACAAACAAACAAAACACTACAAATCACAACAGGACAAGAGAAAAATCAAGTGGTGACATCATCTTACTGGATTAGTGAAAACAATTCTGGCTTGACTGGAATTCCAGTTTTCATCTTCCTTTGTATTTCCATTAGACAACTATGTAAATGTTTAGCTGCACCACTTTCACAGACACCCTGATAAACTACCTTGTATTACTCATATCTAAGAACACTTAATGCAGCCTAAAGGTAAAAATAGTAGTCATCTGTACTGTAAATACAAATAAATAACGGGAAACATATGCTTTACACTACACTCCTTGAAAAAGCAGAAACAATTCATGCTGTACGTTTCAACTGGCATTTCACCTCCACTGAATCAAAGTGTATTTTGGACCCCAGAGAAGTTGCCTTCAACAACACCCTTCAAACGCCTGAGCTCAACAAAATGCAGAGCAGTGGACTGGCACGTTGGCTGGAGAAGCAATGGAATATTCCATGGGAGCAGAGACTTTGTTACATCACAAATATCTACAGGCAAATCACATAATCTTTTTATATGTGACATAAATAAGAGATATAGGTTAAAAGGAAAGAAAGAAAGAGCGAACTTCAGAATTGCCTGCAACACTTTGTGGAACTGACCTTTAATTGCCTACAACAGCAGTTTTTAAAGCTTTTGCAGGAAGCAAGTAAGTCCCCATACACCAGCTGAGGACAAGGCTCTCTCGGCCCTAGGAATATGTAGTAACACCCAAGAAATAAAGGGAAGGAGAAAAAAAAAAAAAAGAGAGAGAGAGAGAAAATAGGCACTTCACTGGAATAGGCTAATACAGTGATTTCTACAATACAGAAGCCTACCCAAATATTCAAAAAAAAAAAAAAAGATATCACAGTTAGTCTTGCATTAGGAATTATACTCTTCCTGACCATCAGGATCCCACAGTAGAGTAGCATCTTTCAAGACAAAGTTACAAAGGTGAACGCTGTGGTCTGTGAAATGGAAACTAAAGTATCAAAAGAAAAGAGCAAGAAGTGAGGTGTGGAGCAAACACTGAAGAGGAAAACAGCCGGAATAAGAATCTAGATACAGCCTTTGCCTTTGGGGCAGAGAAGGACGAAAAAAAGCAAGGCACATAAACTTTATGAACAAAGTAAGGGGAAGTCAGTGGAGGAATATATTAAAAAAAAAAAAATGTTTCAGCATGCCATCTCGTAACATCACATTGAAAAAACCACTCCATTGTGTGTTGCTACTGTAGTTGGCCAAGTGCATTGTTGTATTTAATTTGAACTTTGATTATGATAAATCACACGATATAGGGAGGCAACCAAGTGACTGTCAGTCCCTGCTGAAGTCTTACCCTATTAAAACTTAGAATGGTAGCAATACAGTAACCAAAATCTATGTACATGACACCAGAGGAAGGAATCCGTATCCCTTCCCGGATATACATTGAACGCAACATCCCAGGATTGCTTGGTCATTTGTTAGATGTGAACAGTAGCTTTGCTGTGCCAGCAGTTAGACTGTTAGAGCAGTAGATAAATTTGGTGCACACATCAGATACAGCAAACCACAGGCTGCCCAATTTTCTAAGGAGAGCACAGACGCTCTGCACACCTGAGCACAATTAGGTCCTACTACTTACGAAGAAGAGAGCCGGGGTTGGCAGTACCCTAGCTTGAAGGGGAGGGAGGCAGTTGGAGGAGATACATAAACCTGTTTCTGCTCACTACCAACAACATTATTGCAGGCACGAGTAATGAGGTGGCTAGGCTAGAAGGGGAAAGGGATATAGGATCTGGAGTGCTTTATCAGCTCCAAGACCAATGCTGGTTTTGGCACTATTTTCACTCTAGTGAGTTACAAACAAAAAACCACAACCAAGCAGGTGCTAGCAATCTGAGAGACCACATGCCAGCTACAGCTGCTTCAGACTGATTCAATTACATCTGCCTGAATAGTCCCAGGACATCGAATCCACTGAAGGGACACCCAGGTCCAAGGGAGACCCAGTACTTTGGGATTTTAACACTCCATTAAATCAAGGTGGAAGTCCCCCAGCTGAAATTAGGGGAGGATACTCAGGCAGGGTCTGAAGCACGTGATCACACTCAGCCTAGGATAAGGTGGAAGCTGGGAGACAGCATACGCATGACACGGGGATACACAGTAAAAGCCCTTTGGAAATAACACCTCAAAAATTTCCTGAAGCAGCCTGACAGCACTGCCTTGTTTCCCAATACACTGGGTGTAGCACATTTGCTTGAACACGCTCTTGGGATTGGGACTTCACTCCAAACCTTGTTTGTACAAAAAGGGGCCAAGCAGCTGGGAAATTCTGGAGTGTAGTGTGTCCTCATTAGCTCCCATCTGCCATCAGAACTCAGCTCATGGCAAGTTTGGCTAAGTCCTGGTGTTCTCAGGTCCAAATCTGGGTCAGTTTTAATTACACTATACAGAATTCAGTGTGCAGTTTTTAAATCCTTATTATACAGTGCAGAAGAACGGGCAGCTCTCCAACTAATCAATTTTTTAAAAGTACATATATAAAAATTTTAAACCAGGCTAGACAGACAGTGGGTGGAAGAGGAGAAAAAAAAAAAGTATAAGCGAGTACAGGGGTTAGTTAAGAGAACTGTTAGCAAAAGTGGGTCACCAGCAAGTTCTGCTTTAAAACTTCAAAGGAAGGGGAAAAAGAAAAAACTCTTCATTTTTTAAGACAGTAAAACTGATGTGCAAGATGTATACAATTCATACTGCTTAGCATAGGTTACACACAACATTATTGCAGCCGGATTACTATGAAGGGAAAGAGAGATTGTCTTGCGATTACAGGACCACAGCAGGCACTGGCTGACCTATTCCCATATCTTTCAACAGTCCTATTGCCTGGCTTAGGAAAAATCTTTCTCCCTACACAGAAAAATGAAGATTGTAGCCTTTACTCCACAGGTATAGAAAAGGTGTGGTTAGGAGGACAGTCCAATGGGATTCTTGAAGGTGATAGCGAACTGCAGGATGTTAGCCTAAACCCTCATCCAAATAATTTTTTTTTTTTTGGACTACTGTAACTGCTATTTGTTTTCCATTTTTCTATGCCCTCAAATAGCCATCAGCTAGGTCAGGACTTGAAAAGAGTTTTGCTTGCCAGGTTGCTGGCAAACAAAATTATAGGAGGCACAGAGAACTGCATGTTTTTCACTGAACAGACACTTGGGATAGCATAGCACGCCAAATCTTAGCTATGTAAATTGGGCTAAAATCTACTCTCAAAGTCAACAACCAGAATCTGCCCTGTTTAGAATCTTTGTCAGATGCAAGGGAGCAGGTGGAAGTCTTCAGTGACAGCTACCGACATAAAGGTAACTCAGAAATGGAGAAGGATGATCAAGGAGCAGTGTAAATTGTGATGAAGTGATAGATGCTTGTTAGAAGAGCATAATATTCTGCCATCCCCTACACAAAAACTACACTTTCAAAGATTTCCAAGTTTGCTTTAACCATTTCCATGCAAAATCCCAGTTAAGAGATTTCCCTTTGTGTACCTTGGTAGTATTATCATAGCTTTCATTTTAGAGCTACAACATTGTGGAAACATAACACAATCCTACACTCTCCCTTCACTTGGTAGGTAATGTATACATCTCCAGTTGCTAGGTGAACCTAGTACACCCTAACACAATAAGAAATACACTATTGACTATGCCAGGATCAACAAAAGCTACGAGGCTGGAGTAACCAAACAATGTTTTTTCTTTAATGGAACCCTCCTCCCTCACACCACCTCTAATACATGAAAAGCCATACATCAAACATACATTACACAAAAATCCAAGCAGAAGTCAAAGAAATAAAACCTACCACAAGAGCGTTACAATCTTAGGTACCACCAGCTTCTCCATTATGGTACTTAAATGGCAGAGGGCTTTTTGCCCATACCACCTGACTGGTCACAAGCTCTAATTATCCCCACCTGGGCCCACTTGTATTAATTAGGACAATTAGCCTCACCGTCTCTGGGATAACTGTCAATTTAGGTGAGCTGACACCAAAAAGAATTTCTATAAAAAAAAGCAAGCTGAAATCACAAGCAGAATTGGCAAGGTAATCTCCAATTATTGAAGAAAAAAAAATTACCCTGTGCAAATCTGTTTTCCAAGGGTCTGCTTCCTTAGCAGAACTTCTCACTATGAAGTTTCTCTGCAGATCAGTAAAAGAACAACAACGTGCAGGAGAACAGTAACAGCAAAAGCTGGTAGATTTAGCCCAGACATTATCATTGTATCGTTCTTGTAACAGAAATTTCAGTGCCCAGATGTGTCTCTGGACTGTGCTCTCTTTTAAAACACTGTTAGTGCAGTTAGGCACGTTTGATGGACTTTCGAAGACGTGATCCACCAGTGACTAGGCAGAACAGACAACCTACAACTTATCTACAACAAAGAGCAGAGTAATAACGCTTTCTAGTGCTGCACATGCTCTGGAACACTGACAAGGAAGTTCAATGGTGAAACAGCGTGGCTACTTCGGAAGCCTGGAAAGGGAGGACCGTGCAGTTCAGAAGGAAAGTTCAGCTGCTAGTTGATGTTTTGGTTTTATATCATCTATCAATGTAGCTTTATTAAATAACTTTGCATACCTCTTTCTTTGGCCTCTCTGCTTTTCCTCTTCCTCCATTTGACATGTATTATAACAAACCATTCCAAAAGGTAAAAGGCAAAGATGGCTAGCACCGAGTGCTAAGGTGGGCTTTTAATAGGCTCTGAGCAATCTTAAGGACGCAAGTATGACAACAGGTGTCAATCACTACCTGCTGCAATGGTGGAACTATAGAGTAGAAGGAACACTAGCCTCTGAAGAATCTTTACATCCAGCTGCCTAGACACATGGAAGCTGCAGTGTGGAAAACAAGCCCTCCCCCCCTCCCCAAGAGAAAAAAAAAGAAGTCTGGAGACTCCAGGGTGAAAGGACAGGCTCTGCCCATGCTCACATCCCTAGAGAGAGATTTCTTTTTCTTTCCTTTCCTTCCCCCCTCTAAAATGGTGGTCAGATGTGACCCAAATTAAAGTCACTAAAACTCTCCAGGTTCTTCAGCTGGTAATGCAGCCACTTCAGAGTTGTCTATTGTCACACTAACTTGTTCAAGGTATATCTGGTAGCCCTGAATTCTGACCAGGGAGCCTACAGAAAAGGAGACTGGCTGATATTTCTGAATAATCCACGCTGTTCTTGCATAGCAAGGCTCCCACAGAAGCACATCTTCCTTCCACAATTCTGTTCACGGAGAAATGGTGAAAGATCTGGCATGGCAAATGAATGCAGATACACTCTCTAGTAACAAAGCAAGTATGCCATTCTGAGATAGGGGATGTTTTATTCTGCAGACTGTCAACACCTGGGGATGTTAAAAATGTGAAAGTAATTTACAGAATGAATTAAACCATGGGGATCCCAAGTTAGAAATTAAAGAGACACTTGTCAAACATATCTCCACTAAAATCTGATGCTACTATTTTCATCTTACTGTACCCTATACATAGCAACTCCCATAATCCTCTTAGTGAGGTCTGTCCTTCCAACTACGCGAGCTGGAATACCTGAGACAACAGTATGATTTATAAACAGAATGAGTCTCTCAATTATATTGTCCTTGGTTGCAAGAGTTTAAGTCATACCCTGAACATCTGAATGTCATTTTTCTATTGCACTTTATTTGTGAGTAGGTGGGTTTGGTGCTATACAGTCTACATAAAATGAATCAATACATAAAAATGCAACATCTATTATCATGTGTTTAGCAAACATCCAGCCCATGGCTTGTGTGTGTTGTGCAGCACAGTTGTTATTACCAGCTAACAACATGTTCTAAACTAGCAGAAAAAGTCCTACAGATCTAATTTTTATGATTTTTAAAAACAGTGGAGCAGGGTTAAGAGGAATTTGTCAAATTTCTGTGTTCCCTGTACCTGCAGAGGAGGAAACCTGCAATTCTCCCACTGCAATGAGAAGATGGTATCAAGAACAGCACCAAACGAGGCCAATCAAGGGATCACAAGTACTTTCCTAAAGAATAATACACTATGTATATTGTTCTCAGATAAATACTGAGAGTCCTGACTGAAGTGATGTCAACTTGCACGTTGTGTGGTCCAGTTTCCAGCCTGCATGACAAAAGACAGCAAAAAGGCAAACAGACCTACATACATATCTCAGTTTACTCCATTCTATTATTTGATAGCCAAACTAATGTCAGATAATGAATTCAGAAGGCGCTCCATGGTGGGGTATGGTATAACCCAAGTTTAAGACAGAAATGGAAGTAACAACAGACAAACACAGGGCAACAATGAAAAGAAAGTTCACAATATACTATTTTTATATAGCAATATGAGATACAAACACCAACTATCCCCATTTTCTAGATGAGGAAACAAAAAGCCCTGGTCTAGACCACAAAATAAGTCAAGGGATTCATGCTGAATATACAAGATAAAATGCCAATCTCTGGTCTGTATTTATTTTATCACATTTACCCTCAGTACCAGACAACTTGTGCTTTATTTTATTCTTAAGAAGTCAACAACAGATAAGCACCGAAGCATGTATCTGGAGCATGCTTCAACTGAAAATTTACCATGCCCACATCATGTCCCATTGCAGACTGTACAGACAGCTGCACAGGCTCAACAGCATGTCCCTGACACTAGCCAGGGCAGTTACTTAAGGAATCTGTGGGCTGGGCAAATCAGGAGTCTTGCTGCCCTCCATTAAACTTTTCCAGTTGCTAGCAAACCACTGAGTAAGTGGTTATATTCGTATCTTGGTGTTAAATAGCCCTCATAGACTTTTCTTTTATGAGTGTATCTAATTTGCTTAGTAGGCAGGCTTCCTTCTGCTTTTTTTTCATCTTGGGTTAATGACTTCTACTGTCAATATTTGAATTGTATGTCTAAAGAAGATTTTCTGGAGCTGCAGAAAAGAGATCTCTGATACGAAAACAAGGAAGAGATTGGTCCATAGATCACTCCTGGGCTAAACCAGCATAGACTGTAAACAGATCTTAAGACAATGGCACATCTGTTTCTGTCTCATGATGAAGATTTCAACAGATCATAACAATGCTGTAGCTTTGCAGTTTGTTTAAATAGATTTATAACATACTAACTCCCTTTTAGAAAAGCCAAGAGATGCTTAATCTGAGCCAAGAGGCACAAACTCAGTAGATATGAAGGTGAAACAGTCTCAATTTGCCAGTCAGGCTTGGAGTGTGACTGCATCTGCTGCTTGGATGCTGCCTAATTAGGCCAAGATCAAGGTTGCAAAGATTGATTTGATTCTGATCCCTCAAAGCAAACAACAAGACCCAGAAATCAAAGCTTAAAATAAAATTTAAAATTATCTCATGAAGTCATCTTATATTTTCCACACTGCAGTGCACATATCATGTGTGCACACATATGCACACATTCACACTCAAATCCATGTTATCCCCTCTATTTGTATGTTGCACCACTGCAAATATACTCTAAAAGAACATATTTGCTGGAGGAAAACAGCACCCATTGGTGCAGAGAACCTATGCTACTATTCCCCTTTTCTAACCAGAAAACACTGATTCACACTACTTGCCTCACCTCCCTGCCCCTTTACCAATGAGGATCTCACCTTACATCTCTACAATGCTTTCCTTGGCCAAGTCTGCAACTCCAGGCGACCCAGCCTCGATTGTAGGCAGCAAAGGCAGAGAGTTCAGCTCAGAGTTTCCCATGCTCAGTGCATGTCACATAACACAAGCAACCTGCTAAGGAGGTGCTATGTGCTCTCTCAAAGTCACAGATGCCAGCAACAATTGAGCAAGTGCAGCCTAGCTTTTCACGATTCCTGCCTGTTGCCCAGGAACCACACAAAGCGCTTGGAGATTTTAAACAGGTGCAAACAGTGCTTTTCTCCCATGCCTTGTCCTCCAGCACGTCAGACCAGACAGCCTCTGCAATGGCAATGCAAGAAGAACCAGAAAACAGCAAATTAACTTTTAAAATGTGATCAGAGTTCCCACTGATAAAGCAACACTTTTATGACGCGAGGAAAACGGCTCGTGTGTAGCACAATAAGCAGATGCAGAAAGGCTTGGACAGGCTTGCCTTCGTGAAGACCCGCTTTTTCAGAAATACACAACTGTAACATAATTCTGGGTTACACATTTTTTCTGAATTTGTCAGTGTTTCTCACCTGCCAAATATTTTGTTAATAGAAGAGGTAACGTTTCAAAACACACAATGATTCAGAACACGTAATGAGCACCAAAAGTAAATGAAAAGGCTGCATTTTAAAATAATTCTATAGCTGTATAGGAATTTTTAATGCTTAAAACCATCTGTCAAATAAGTGTATTTATGGGCATAACATGAATCACGCAATTATCTAATTTTGTGTATGTATAGAAATTATATATGTACCATGTGTTTACAGCCCATTGCTTAACATTCTAACCTTGTACATACACAGCTCAGTGCATAGGTGGCACCATAGGTAGAAAGAAAAGGTACTTCCTGAACTGAAAATCTGCGAGGCAATTTTTAATTTTCTTTCATTAGAAAAGACTGCAATAACTCCAGAATGATTTGTTTTGTCAATATTGCCGACACTGTGTTAAGGTCATCAGTATGGGTTTGTTATTAGCCATGTTCCCACCCTGGTAATCAGGCAAATTGCTGTTAATTTCAGGCAGAATCTTGCCTGAATTGGAAGGGAGCGGGATCTGGTTAAGGCCATTAACCAGATGGCCGTTAAGATCTGGCACTCTGATGTTATGATCAGCTACTAGTCTGGTGCCTACCTGCTACTTACAAGCCTACTTACAAGAGCAGGCACAGGTCAAGCCTTGAGCAAGGTTCTTTCACTGTTCGTTAGAAATGTTACAATGCTGACACGCATGCTAAGGGCTTCTATCTAAACTGAAACTGCTCAGATAGGTTTTACCCTCCCTTTTGGATTCGGCTTTCCATTTGGATGGGAGGCTGAAAAGGCTAAAGGGTTCTCTTGTACAGACGCCAACAAAAACAAAGGTAAACTTAGAATTTTCATTAACTGTAAATTACAAGAGCAAACAGAAATAAGGATTGATGTGAGCAACAGGGAATGCTAAAGCTTCACCAAATGTAATGTGTAATGCCTCAACCCAAACATATTTTGGGATGACTGCCAAGAAGATGGGTATAAACGTGGGAGGCTTAGTAGAGTACAGTTTGAGCTAAAATGTGTAAAGTTTTCACTTGTGCTAAGGAAACATTCGTAGCTAGGTAAAAACAAGGCCTTATGAAAAATCCAATTTTGCATCTAATCTAAATTTTCCTGGGCAAAGCAACTGCTCTCTTCCTAAACTGATCCTCGAGATAGCTGGTGGTAGCATGTAATTGTTGTGGATAGTATTGCCATGGGTTAGGCACTAGTTGAACATTGGAAAGTCTAGAGGTGTCCCATCCAGCATTAGGTGGTTTGATGTTCTCATCTAAACCTGAATCAGAGTTAGTCATTATAATGCTTTTGTCATTTGGTGGTCCAATGACACCTGTACAACCACGAGGCAGAAATGTTGGCTCTGTCTAACAAGCTTTCATTTGCTATCTTACCTTACACTGTTACCTGTTAGATCTTTTGACGCAGAATCTCCCACTAGTGAAGGATGCAGCATGCCAAACCATCAGAGCTTCTTGAATGAAGAATAATTAGTGTCCCTTATGTTGTTGGGGCTGTAGTAGAATGGGCATTAAATAACCAAATAATTTCTCTTCACTGCTAAAAATCCCCCAGCAGAAAAGCGTCAACATGGTTGAGGTTTGGTTTGTTTACTGTAAGAGCTGTGCCTCAACAGTAAGAGTATGAGATGCTCGACTCAAAGACTAGCTCATGAACTAGGACTTAAGTTTACTTTCCATCAGATAAACAATGGACAATTCTAGTAAAAGCAAGAGGCTGGAGAGTAAAATCCTAGAAATTCTATAGAAATGTCCAACACAGGCTCATTTCTCAGTTTTTTTTAAGCTACTTTCTTGAGTTGACAGACCTTTTTTTTTTTTTTTTAAATAAAAGATGTCAATGGCAGTAGAGCTTCTTACCTATTTTTTCTGCACAGACTTCAGAAAGTATACATAGGAATGAAGCTCCAAGAGGCCATTTTACCAGCTACCACTTCAGCTTTATTCATGTGATTGGTTCCAAGATCTTGAGACAGTAACACAAGTTACTTCATGTTTCTCTATGTTAGAGTGAGGGGTACATCCTTCCCTCTCTGTGTCTGAGATGATGCAGCATCAGCAGCTGACAGATATGGACAATCTTTTGATTCCCCTTAACGCACCTCCAGTTCTACAGATGTTGAAGTATGAAGTGCCTATTAACAACACAGTGCAGGAATCGTACTGACAATACCCGAAGCATCCCATTACTTGGCAAATAAACATGGCCCTCTGGTAAAGAGCTGGTGACACAGAAACTTATCCCATCTAAAAGAGAAATAAACTCTCAAAAGACACTGCCTAATCATTCCATTGCTCAACACGTAGATCTATTCAGCTAGGAGGACCAAAGGTGACAAGTAACCCTAGCAATATATACACATAATGCTACTTGTCACCAGAATACAGCCTCCATTGGTGGGAGAGACTGTGCCTTTCCTTTCACTGGAAAACGTCTCCCTTAAGGCTAAGATTGGCACAAGAATGGTGGGAACATTTAGGGAGGACTCTAAGGTAAATGCAGCTCAGATTTGCCTCCACGGTTGCCAGTGACTAAGTGGCAGGCAAAGACATTTCTTAGGTTGTCCAAGAACAGAAAGTACACAGTGTGTGATGGAGCTTAATGACAACAGTGATTCAAAAGACTCTTTTTAAACACTAGGTAAGGATCCTAGACATTGTGGAACAGGCCAGGACTCGGTATTTTGGCAACAATCTTAGGGTGAAGTTACCCTCTCTGTAAATGGAAACTTTCCTTCAAATTACATCAAGGCTGTGTACCTCAGCAAAGCTTAGAGTCTGAAAGAAGAATGTATCCTTTTCTGCAGTGGCTTCTGTAAAATAAGAAACTGGATTAACCATAGTCTTAATTGGTGCCAGCCAGGCGACAAAGCATACCATCAACACTCTGCTGTAAGGTAAAAGCTATTGTAATTTTAAAAGAATATCAGTTTAACATCCTGCTCCAGAAGTGCAGGATGCACATAACCTGAATTCAGGTTTCTTATAAACAATGCCTGCTGAACTTCTAAATAATACCAGAGTAAGAAGCACCATATTACTTTCTAGGAGATATTTACAAAACTCTGGGTTATTCTAAGCAGATATAAGCAAATATTATTATTCTGAATAGCACTACAGGCTGCCCTCCATCCACAGCACCATGCAGGCTGTCAGTTTTGTAGTTAGGATGCATTTTGCAGCAAGACTTAACTGTTCTTTCAAGTGCACTGTACTGCTAGTTGTTGTCACAATTATTTATAACTAGGGACATCCATCTCCTACTAACCTTCTGTTCTGGTCCAATATACAGGAAACAGTATTTGAAGAGTTGAAGTACATTTATATGAATTTCAAATCAATATTTCTTAGCCAGATTCTGCCCCCTGTTTTTGACTGCAATCCCAGGCAAGTCAAAAATGGTATTCTCAGTCCTCCTCTATATTGCACGGTGTGTGTCTATAAAAACTTAATATTTATAAAACGTCAGGATGGCAAATGAAGATGTTCAGCTAAAGAAGTGCTTTTTCAAGAGACTTGTAAACATGAGACCACTAGTTGGGTTTCTCCTTTAAACTGTGTCATAAAAGCACTGTAGCATTCTTTAACACAGAGAAGCAGTGGAATAGTGCATGAAACACTTGATTCCAAGAAATAATCTATCCCTAGCTTAGCAGTGAACTATCCTACAACCCTGATAAAGTTACTTAACTGTTCTGTGTTTCAGTTTCCCCATCTTTCAAATGGGGATAATGATACTTTGTAAAATCACTCTAAGGTTCTTCAAAAATATATTATCATTTGGAAACTTGTAAAGTGCACTGGAATGTCTAAAAAAAAACCACTGAGAATACAGGAATAAGTATTGCTTTAAACGTTTGTTGCAATATTTTAATACAAGTCATACCTTTCTTATAAGTACTTTACACTATTCTCAAGTGTTTATATGTACTATTTAAGAGAATGTACTAAAATTATCATACCTCTAACATACCAGATTTGAAGATACCACATGCTTTAAGTTTAAACTTGCAACTGTTGGTTGAAACATGAATCTTTTCACAGACCTCAGTAAGACATGGACTGGGTCCTGTATTTTTTCCTAAGACAGGCAGCAGTCCTCCAGCTGAGGTATCACAGCATCCTTTGAAACATACAATAATTAGGAAACTAAACGAAAAAAAAGAGAACATTGTGTCCTGCCTCCCGGACGTTCGTTTCAGCACCTACATGATATAGATGCCACAGAAGACTCAGTCTTACTTTGAAGTGCAGGAAAATATACCATGGTAAGAGACTGAGCGTCATTCAAAGCATCCTTTGAAACTTCTTAAAAACTGCAGCTGAGCTTTGTATCTGGAGATGTTTTAATGATTAGTTTATTTTTCTGTACTTTTAGAGCACAGAAGAGCAAATTCATTACACGCTTAAAACTCAACATACTTTGCAGGCTTTAGATATTCAAACACTTTACTTCTGAAAGTTTATCCTGCTTAAACTTGTAGTTGTAGGGTGTAATCCAAAAGTGGCTGGACATATATATTGTAGGTCAAATTCCAAGTAATCAATCAACTAGTTAAGTGTTTTAAGGCAGGTATTTTAGTGCAGAAGAGAGCTGTTTCCTCAACTTCATAGTACAAGAATGGACCACAGAGTTTCTCAAATTATCAACACTACAGATGGATGGGACCAAGTGTGGAAACTGCCATACCCAGAAGATTATTTCCTCTGGATGTTATTAAAAATCAAAACCAAGATATCAGAACTGGGGATGGCTCACAAGTTTAGAGACAGCGCTCATTATAAACCAAATGCTACAATAGTTATATTACTGCAGGAGAAAAAAGTTGTGCAGATTCTACAGCCATTTCATCTTTAATAAGTATTTCATTCACTAACTTTGTAATACAGAGAAAAGAATTTCTATCCATCAAGTTATTCAATCATATTTATAGCAGATAAAAATTTACAAGCATTAAGTTAGCTACAGTCACCTTATCTCCAAGTAAAAAATTACCTCCGTATTTGAATACAAAGCAGCAAACTGGATTTTCTTATTCTTATCAAGATTAATATAATACTTGAATGCAAATAGGACAGCTAGATAAACAGTTACAACAGCAACGTGTGAAATTCCCCCCATTTTTAGATATGATTAAGAAAGCAACACCAGAAATACAAGCAAAAGGGAATAAATAAAGTAATCCAAATTAAAATTATGTTTTATAAGTACGTATGGTCCTGAATCTGTGGTAGACCTGTGAGGAGAGATTGTCAACTAGAAGAAGGGGAATGAGGTGGGATGCCCTCAGATGTTTAAGAGCACAGAGTGTGGAAGAGAGTGCAAGAGTGGGAATGTGTCCACGCAGGTCATGTTAAAGCTTCAAATGTCTCCAGCTCAAGTGAATGTGCAGACAGACAACCACTCCAAGCAGAACTTTTTACTGATTAAATCACTACCATAAATCTCAATATGTTCCCTGCCATATTGGCAGCCTGTCCCTTTTTTCCTTTTAACTGTGGGCCAGATCCTCAGCTGGTATAAGCTGGCATCGCATTTTGTTGCCTTCAGTGGAGCTAAGCCAATTGATGCCATCTGAGCATCTGATATTGTATTTCTGCAGCAGTTAAAAAATGATACAGTGGCATTAATTACTACATAGCCATGTCTCATAACCCCATGGCAGGGGTGGGAAGACTTCTCATTTGTAGTCACCAGTCAACATACAAAGTGGAAGGGTCAATTGGCATTCCAAGCTCAGTTTGATGGCTGTAAAGCTACTAGTATCTATCTTTATTCGATTCCACAAGTCAGTGATAGTCATTCCAAACACAGGAGACACCATTTCTCATTTTCCTATGTTATTTAAATACTTAAAATTTGTTAACTCGAAGGCACATAGTAGCTACACTATGTCCTTAAAGCACCATAAGCTATTGCATCAAAAATGCAATGAACCTGACATGCAGAAGAACAGGCAAACTGGGGCAGACAAGAATTCATTTCACTGAGAAGCCCAAGTCCCACTGCCAGCAGTGGATGCTAACGGAAAGAGGGTCAGTACACATTCATCTGTAAGCACTCTGCTACGGACCTACAGCACATCAGAGATGCAAACTGAAAAATCCTTGAGGTTATAGCTGCAAGTCATAATATACCTGTACTTTTATCTGTAACTGTTAGGAAGAGCTTTACAGTGATAGCTTTGTAGCATCATTCTCCACTGCAGGATGCAGAAGAATCAGAAAATGGAAGGCAGTCATCTTTCCCAGGTCCAGAGGGACAGTGGTGGCAGAACTCAGAACATTATCTTAGTCTTTTTGTATTCACGTTCTTGTTTTCTGCTTGGGTTTTGTTGTTGTGAGTTGATGTTGATAGGCCACCCTGCCCTGTAGAGCTAACTGCTACATTTCAATAGCTGGCTGGAATAGAGGCTTTCGATTTCTGACACCACACTGAGAACCTCGCCTCAGACATAAACATTCTCCAGTTTATGATCTTCTTGTAGAGAGGGTGGTCTTTTTTTAGTTCAGCAAAGGGAGCAGTGTTGCACAGGGCTCGTTATGGACAACTGCACATTGGTTTGGACTACCTCTTACAATGACCTGACACTCATAGCTTACATTCTTTGTGTAAAAAGCCCATGTGTTCCATTTCACTGCAGAAGGAAATAACATCAACAGGAAAATCCTAACACCCAAACGAAACCTTTCTTCTCCAATGAAATAACATTTCCTACCTTCTACCCAACACAAAAAAGTGTAGGTTGGGACTCCAAAGAACAAGGGTGGGCTCAGACGCTCAGAAATCCAGTAGCAGTAATGATCGCTTGCATCAACATTCTGGCTGCAGCAAAATGTTCATTAACTCAGGTAGGTTACTGAGGGTTATTGTCTGTGTGTTTGAGGGAGGGGTAGATGGGGAGTTGTTCTGTGGCACTGAATCTACCTTGGCCTGCCTTCATTTGCATTCCCTGCCCTTCCCAGTATTTCCTCTCATACATAATTATCTCCTCAGCTCCTAAGTTATTTTGTTTTAAGCACTGCATACCCCCTGGACTCTCAACACTGAGATCTTACTGAACGTTAAACAAGCAGATTCCCATCTTTGTCTTCAAATGTGTAAAATAGAAGTACTAACCTATCAGACAAAAAAAATACTTATTCTCCACCTACTCATTAGAATTTGCATGTTATAGCAGCATGCACACTCCTAACAAGCTTCCAAATGGGGGATTGGAAGTAAGCAGACTCATTCTAGAAGTAAATGTAAAATAAATGGCCTTATGTTGGCTGAAGCATATGTCCCAAAATGCAGATAGTTTGCTGCGGATATAATGTAACTACCTGATAACAAGCAAAGGCCAAAACATGGGAAGATAAACCCTGGCTTGACTGACTTCAACAGCCGTTTTGCTTGCGTAAGGACAGACCATGATATTCAGGGATTTAGCCACAAAAGAGCAGAGCTACTGAGAAACAAGAAACAAAGAAAAAAATGAAAACAGCAAGGGAATGAAACATCAGAGAAGACAACATATGCGGGAAGGATAAGAGTAAACAGGAAAATGTAAGGGGATTAATAGCAACAGGAGAAGCAATGGACACGTATTGATTTGTTAAAGCTTTTACGGGATTGACTGCAAGCTTCTTTGCTCAATACACAGTAGTATTTAACATGCCAAAGGACAAGAAACCAAATCTACTTATATTAACCAGGAAAAACCGTCCTGTTTTGGGAGAGTTTCTGTGAGTGCCTCTCTTCATCCGTACCAAAATGGCAGTCTCCAACTTTCTCCCACACGCTTCCTCCACCTGTATTCATAGCTCAACTCCCCCTCTAGCTCTCATCCAAACAGTTTGCTGATAAGGAGGAAGCATTTTTTATCCTTGCTAGTAATGGAAAAGCAGCAACAACCTGCCCCTCTCTCAGGCCTCAGCTCAGCAAGGAATTTTTATCAGAAGGCCGCTGAACTGACCCACTGATGAGCAAAATAAGCAACGAAGAAGTACGGGCTCAGGTTAAAGCTGAGTTTCCTTGACGCTGTCTGTTTGTGTACCAGGAAGATGCCAGGATGCTGGTGAAGTGTACTCAGATTCTTTTCAAAAAATCCCGCTGTGATGAAATGTCTTCACAGCCTCTCACATTTGCTACTAGGTTCTGATACTACAAATGCAGGAAAATGATGGAAGCTCTACTCCTGTCATTCTAGAGAGCGTTCCACTGGGAGCAACTTCAGATAAAAAAAAGAAATTGCAGACTTTCTTTCAGAGCTGAGCGTATCTGAGTGTGGCAGATCAGATCCACACTACAGAAAGGTTTGAAACCTATTACATACCTAGTAAAAAATGTAAAAGAGTTTTAAGTAGACACAGTCTCCCTAACTCAATTAAACCACTTGATAAAGAATATGTCTAAAATTCACATGAAGAATATCATCCACCTTCAAAAGCTTGGCCTCCCATTTTTGTATATTTTACTTGGCAGAAATATGTCCACATTCAGTCGTTTTGTCTTAAGTCAGTCTAGGATCCAGCTGTTCTGATATTGATGAGAATTAAAATTTTAATCTTCAAATACTTAATTTAACTGTTATTCAAGAAATATTATTGCTTAAATAAGATGCTCCCTTCACAAAAAAAAATGCTCATAAAAATCTGTCTTTTTTTTTATTTTTAATTATTTTCTGTGTCCAAATTTTCTAACAATCCATAAATGTGTTTAGTCATCTTTACCACAGGGGAAGAATATAAGTAGGGAATTTCTGCCTGACAGAAATCCTGCAAGTGACAAAGCTTCTAATTTTGACTTCAGTGGAAATTCTGCCTCAGTATGGATTCACGGGATTTGGCCTATGCTTTGCAGAGATGCCTGGGATTCAAGTATATTATTACTTAGACACTTGTTTTGCTAGAATCTCAAGTGCACCCTTAGAAGAACTGGAGGGAATGAGTTTGACAAGGGATCAAAGAGATCAATTATTATTGTGTCCAGTGGACATAAAGTTTCCAGTGGACACCAGCTGGATGGACAGAAGATGGGAGTTAATCCAGTTTAGTTTTAGGGTACTAACACACAAAGTAGAATAATTTCTTTCCTCCCCAAAGCATGGTTGGCATTTATATTCCCATTTCTTATGTAATGGAGCTTTCCTAGTATTTATTATTTATCAAAAATACTTGTTTTCAGTGTTCCCCTAGGAAGCTGATATACCCAATTTCTAATTAGAAAAAGCATGCAGCTGTTACTAACAGGACAAATGCTGAAATGCTTGCCCGGGATTTAGACTGTCCACTGTTACAGATGCAATGTGACTAAGACTCCCCATGACATCTAGCTGATAGGGCTGGGGAAATCTGGCCAGGCACCTTGATAATAAACAGAAATATACAGGCTATGCAGCCTCATGACTTCCATCTCTCAAGTCTGTTTCTCTGTTTCCTTTCCATTGACATCTCTTTCCTCCCTTTGAAAAGACGTGGAAGGGAACCAGGAAAAAAACAACAGCCTGTAACAGAGGTGTTCTAAATCTCTGTGAAGAAGCAGACAGAACAAATGGCTCCTCAAAAGTGAATCCCAGGTGCAAGCTCTATGCTGCAGTTCTGTAATCCTAAACACAGGAAGGGTCGCAGATATTCTTTATGCTGGAACAACCTAGCCTCTAAACTTGTATTTACTCCAGTAAATTGCTCTTCCTTTAACCTCTGATTTTGCTACGTGGTAATAATTTTGCACTGTTGCTCAGAGGACATCTCTTTGCTTTGCTAACTATCTGTTATGACGTGTGTGTCACTGCAGAATTTGGCCATGTAAATCTTGAAAGTAATTTGCAGCTCTGAAATCCAATTCTGATACATTTCTCCAAATCCTATGCTGCGAAAACTCAGTGGAACTATGCAAAGGATATGAAGATAACATCTATAAACGCTGCAGCTGGGTACACAAAAAGCTGCAGAGGGAAAATAAGGGTTACCAGAGCAAGAAAATACTGTTAATTACTTAGTATTTTTTCTTGAAGCATAATACCTATACCTAGAAACCACACATTCCTATCTGCACATCACATCAATAGTAGAGGGATAAATTTCTCTAGAAGGAAGAAGAAACCAAAAAGAGAAACAAAACAGACAAAAAAAAAGTACTCACTAGGTAGTATCTGCAGATGTTCAACTAGCAACTTCACTTTGGCCACTCCTTCTTTCAGCAAAACCCTACACTATGAGCATTACAAATATTAGGCTTCCTCTCTTGTGTGCCCAGTGATAGAAGTTTGTAAAAAGTTAAAGGATAACGCTGAGAAGCCAATAATAATTTTGTGTTAAAATATCCACATAATAATACCACTGTGATGGTAAATTTCCACCTTGGGTGTTAAATACTAGTGTCCTCAAGCTTCTCCTGTTCCTGTGGCTTAGGCGATGCTGTGCTCGGGAGGCTCAGGGTAAGTCTGTCCTCCCACGATTCTGGCATGAGCCAGCTCAGCAGAAGAGACTTTTATTCTGATATGACTCAACCAAGAAGTACTCTGGACAGATATCCAAGGAAAACAGAAAACACCCCACAAACAGCAATCACATCATTATAATGTATTAAAATGTAAAGTGTTTACAGGATTAAGCAGTAACAGCACTGACACGATAACACATGGCATGGCCTCATCCTGAAAACCTCTCTCATCTGAATAATCCTAAGTGTGTGCAGCCCCTTACAGGGACTGTAAAGTGCAGAAAACTATGAAATTTTGGAGGAAACAGATGAAAAAGCTGAAGCACCAAGCAGCGCTGTGACTCACTTAGAATTCTACAGAAAACAAGTAGAAAGTCATAAATAAGACTGTTTCTGACTTTTGATCTTGTCTGTGGGACATAAGATCTCTCCCATGAGAACAAATATACCAAAGCAAAAGCAACCCCTCCCTTGAAATTTTATTATATTTCTATAATTGACTCAATATACCAGATCAATTGCATTTGAAAATACAGCTATTAAACCATAACTAGACCATCTTTGGAGCCTTTGTTTGTCAACTGCTTCAAACAACAATTCTTCTGCAGACAAGAAATCAGACTGTATTTTTACAATAATTGCAAGTCATTTCTAGGAGAAAGAGGTAGCAACAATACCCGAGGAAATAAAATAACACACTTTTGTGCTTTCCCATCAAACCCGATAGTGGTATGGGTTTAAATCAGTCAGAGGCAGCTACGCATGAGAGATTGCACTCTGCAGGCTCTATCAGTCAGAAGTCAAGGATACACGTCCATGATTTATCGTACTTTTCATGGTAATTAGCTAGAGTGCCATTTTGCTTCCAGTAGCATCACTCAACTTTCTTTTTTTAATTTGGTCTCTTTTTCTGCAAATGAATTTACATATTTCTCAGTCTCTCATCCCCTACTATGTTTTATTTATGAATATAGGCCTTCCTGATGGTAACTTTAATGTGAAGAAGGTAGTAATTAGTGTACCTATCTGCTAAGTTAATCCCTTTCCCACAATGTCTGCAGAGAAGTTTAAGGTAAGTAACAGTTTACAGTCAATATTAGGTTTAATTATGCTTAATGAGGGTAACTGTCTCTGTTTACTAACTGCACCTAGGTGTGTAGCTCCTATATGAGTTTTTCTCCCAGCCTCATTCTGCGCTGTTAATAGTGCCACTGTGCGTGGTACATGTGGTGCTTTAATCCATAAAACTGCTCCAGGAGAGCCAACCGAGTGAGGCACCTGTTTCAACACAGGTTCAGAGGGAGCAGAATGGCCTTAAAACAATGACAGCTTTGTGTAAGGAGAAAGTTTTACTGTCCAATATTTTAGTGCTTGCAGTGCACTAGAGAAAAAAAAAGGGGGGGGGGGGGGGGGAACCAACTCAAAACCAAAAATCAGATGTTCCCCAAGCCCCTCCTCTTGAAAAAAATTAAGATAAAGTAAAGCATTTGTTCCCAGTTTGCAGGGATCATCCCCAAGAGCATTTCCTGCAGGAGCTACTACGTTCTTTTAGTTCATCAAAAGCTGTGTTAACAATTAATACCCTGATGTTAAGCAGAACAATGAAGACTTCTTGTCTCACTCATATTTCATTAGTAGGTATCTTCCAGAACTAAAGAGATTCTAGAGGCAACTGAAGATGTTGCCAACCTTGTCTTATAACTCTATACCAGTAAAAGCAAAACCTCAAATCCAAAACCAGTTCTACGTCAACTGCTCTGTTTTCAGCCTCTCTGTAATGTTGTTACTTCAGTCTGTGTCTTTCTAAAAGGAAGATCTAGATTTGAGTTTACTTCATTACTTTTTGCCGTAACATTCTCCTTTGTGAATTCATGTGTTACCCCCTTGGGAAATTCATGCGATGGGAATTTTTTCATACATATTTATAACCACCTATGAAAAATGCACCTTCCTAAATCTTTGACTCCCTAGGATGCATGGATTTAGGGGGGTTTGTGTGTGTGCACAAGGGACTCAGGTTGCAACAGAAGTGCTGAAAAACAAAGCTGTTTGACTTGCAATGAGAAATGGAAGTCGAACATGCAGAGAAATTGTTCTGTAAATGGAGAGGTTAGTTCATTTGATTTTTCCAAAGCAGTAAGAAGTGAGTTCTGCATTTTGTTCATATCAGAGAAATGTGAAGTTTGCTCAGACATAGCTTAGGAGGTCGGGGGTGGTTTTTTTTGTTTTCTTTTTTGGCCTCGTGAGCACTCTGCATGAGTCCACATGTTCCCTCCTTATTTTTGCCATTGGCAAGCCTTCAAGAAAAAATCTCTGGTTAGAAAATTGTTCAAAAAAGGGGGAAAACCTTCAGCTAAATCATGCTTTTTGTTTTTAAAGAACACGCAAGTATTTGATTGTCAAAGTTATCAGTTACTAAAGTAAGATTGTATTTAAAGGCTAAACTCTGTAATTCTGGAAGCTATATCCCAATTGACACACTTTGACTGTACAGGTTTGAAAATCTAAACTCAAGCCTCTTTGTAAAGGCTTATATGTATTATTCCTACAATGTGCCAAACTAATCTTAACGCCCATCCTGTGATGTTAGGGAAAAGGCTTCTAGAAGAGAAGTGAGATTTTGCAACTGATGTCTTTCCTTCTCAACACCATGTTCCAAAAAACGTGATCTAAACAATTAAATACAAGTTTAAACACTATGTAAAACTGCTAACAGCTATATAACAAGAAGGAAAAGGTACCTGCTTTCAAAGTGACAGTATATTCTTCCTTTTGCAATTTAAGACATCTATATTCAGATAAGCATGGACTCCATTATGAGATGAAAATTATTGACATGCACATATATTCTTCGGAAAATTGGCAAGGTTTCGTATCCAAGAAGGCAGCAGAAGTAGGAGGGGTCACTTGACTGCTTGAATACAAAATCCAGCAGCTCGCTTAATTTAATGACTTAAAATCCTACAGAATCTGGAAAATTTAAACAACTCATGATTTCAAGGATACATTATGGGAAATCTAACTGGAGAATAAAACCAGCACTTAATACAATTGGCCAACACCAGGAGAGGGCATATTCAAGTTACTTCTCACCTGCTGCTGCCTTTCAGTTAGTGCCATAAACAAAGCTTGTCTAACTGATCATTAACCTAATTTACTAAAGCACAGTCCTAGAGTTAGAGACAGAAGGATTATCTGCAGGCCACTGACGCTCAGTGTACATACATGTGTAACTGTCTCCTCAAAAATCCACAGGCAGATAGATCTCCAAACCCTAGGAAGCAGATCTCCCTGAGAGAAAGACAGATGTGGGCATTACTATGAAAATCTGTGCAGCTCCTCTCCCCAGGCACCTGGTTGGAAAAAACCCCCTACACCTTTCTGGAAAGCCTGGGAGGAAGGCGGGCTTGCTTACTTGCATCAGTCTGGATAATAACTAGGTTTTTCCCATTACAGTGTTGCCTCTACACACCTCTCTGCTCAGGTTCACCAATTATAACAAAGAACCTTGGGAGGATAAAGATTTTTTAAAACTAATTGCAAAATAATAATTAAAAAAAAGAGCTATTTTTCAAACGTCCAGAGTTTGCTTCAGCAAAAATAATTGTTTTCCCAAGATCTAGGGTGGTTCAGTCACCTCTAAATGAATTGAATCTCTGCTGCAGTATAGCATCTCAACAAAGAGAAAGACTCTCCCTCGATGATCCCTAAAGTAATGATGAGAATCTCCAGTCTTGGTGGAGGGGGTTACCTGAAAGACATACAGTCTGGTGGCCTCCAGAATCACAAGGAGGCTTAAAGCTTAAGTTGAAATGGCTCATTTCATGTTTATAGCCCAGCCAAGCAAGTGGGACTGGAACATTGTGTTTTAGCCACATACCAATCAAACTGTTAGAACATAACTTACAAGAGAACTCTTGGATGCGGATACTGAGATCTTGAGGCAATCCCATCTCATAAAGAACATTTAAAGGTGCCTATAAACATTATGGTAAAGATATATTAATTCCAAGTAAGGAAGAAGTTGCCGATCAAAGTTCTGCAAATGACCATAATTCAGGTTATTAAAAAATTAAAGGAAAATTCCTTAGGTGATTAAAATTCTCTATGAGTGACTGAGTAACAATGTTTCTTGCTTCTTTATTTCCTTCAATATCGTTTTCTTGCCAGAGAAAATACAAGTTTTCAGCTGCTTGTCTCTCAGAAGAGCCTCTGCCTACTTTTGTGTATTCTCTCTACCATCCTTAAGATATGCCTTTTGATGGCAAAGAGACTTGTATAATCCCCAAAGTCCTATTAATATCAGTAAGAATGATACAGGATTGATTCAAAACAACCAGAGGGAATGGCTAAAATGGCCTCAAAGCTGTTTTTCAGAGTCAGAATGGTCTTCCTCATCTGCCTGGCACTAAAATGTGCTGCTGCCAAGTAAATGGTGCAGCTCACACTGCTGCTGACTTCTTGCTGTCTCTCATTTTGTCGTCTGCTATTTTATTTGCTGGTACATGAGGAAGAGGGGTTTGGTCTTTTAATGACCCACATTGCCGACAGCACTGAGTTATGCCTTCGTGCTGCTCTGCTAATCATACTATTGCATAACCTATGGTTGGTTTTGACGGGAAGCTTTACAAAACGAACATGGAAGGTGTTCAGCAGCATCACCACAGTGTCACCATACAAACGTCTGATTCAGCTCTGACAGGAGAACAGATGTCCACTGATAGAAAGAGGGGACAGGGAGAGAAAGACAGAGATACTGAGACAGAGGGGGAGAGAGAAAGAGAGAAGGAAAAGGAGAGAAAGTGAGGGAAAGGATGGGTGAAGGAAAGGAGGGAGGGAAGGCAAGAAGGAGGGTGGGAGGTAGGGAAGAAAGGGGAAAAGGATTTCAGGGTACTACTCAGTGAAAGATACATCTATTGAACTTTGTGGGGCACAGTAATGTTTTGAAGAGAAAATCTTCTGCCACAGATGAAGGATATAACCCTTCCTTTGACAGGTAGTCCCTGGTCAACCCTAGTTCTACTTGTATGGAAAACCATGGAAGCCAAGTGCTTACTGGGTTTAAAAAAGACAACAAAACAGAAATCTGACTGGGAGAAGGAGCAAAAAATTTCACTGTCCTGAGCTACCCATTGAAGAAAATTAACTTTCCCAAAACAAACACCAGAAATATTAAAGATCAGAAGTTTAATCTGTCTGGCCACCTGAATATTGACATCTGGACAGCAGAATTGCTATTTATTCTTTCCAGTGAAGGTAAACCAACTCACTGGCACAGAAGAAAGAATTTAATACCAAATTTTGTTCCATGTGGCAAAAATGCCAAGCGTAACCTGTGCCACATCCTCCAGATATTACAAGATGAACTGCCCTTAAGATGAAAAACAAAATCAGAATGACCGAAAGGAAAGTTGCTTCTTGGCTTCCACCCTGGCAATTAATACAGATACACACATCTGAGCAAGAACCATGGTGGTTTAAATACCTTCTTCTGAATCTCAAAACTTCACTGACATCTATCCCTTGCCCATACTTTTTCACTCCCAGTGGACAGAGAGGTTGCCTTTTTCATTGAGGAGTTGTCAGATCACAGCCCCTGGCAAATCAACATGAATCACTGGCACACGACTGAAATGTGTGCTCTAAGAAACAGAATTTTAGCATCCTGAAACTCCACTCTTAAAGCACTGAATGAGGAAACCTGTTCTGCCAGCGTGTTGATTAAAGAGATGAATACTTTCACATGCATTTTCAAAAACGGTAAAGGAGGGAGAGTAAAACATTACCTCTCCCACTTTTACCTTTTATATAGAAAATAGGTCTACTGGCGTTGCATTTTTAGTGTTACTAGAATATCTACTGAACAACACAATGCATATGCATGCAGGTAAACACAAACACAGAGGCACACGTAACACTGAACTTTTTGTTGGCAGACAGACCGCGGTAACCCATGTCCCCTGGGCAGCAATCAGCTATGAAGGAAGAGGAAGAAGTTAGTGTAATGATTAACTAGCCCACTGACCAGTAGAGCAGCAGCAGTGCAGGCTGCGATGCCAGTCGCCTCTCCCTCTGGAATGCTGTTGGATGCCTGGAATCAAACTCAGCACAGAAAAACCAGCAAATGTAATGTCAACATAAGAAAGAAGCTGAATTTCCCCTCTTGGAGTTTGCACATAACGAAGATGTGCAAGAAGAGACATTTTCTTTTAAGCTTGATGTTGAAAGAACATGACAGATTCCAGTATCAGCATTTATCAAATATGTATGCATAGGTTTTGGTAAGATTAATAAGATTATTGGTATCAGCTATAGACAATTATTCCGTATACAGCAGCAAGCAAATAACTCTAATGGCAACTGGCAAGTATTATCGTTGATAGTGGCAGACACGGTTTTAGTAGTGGAGCAGATGGCTAAAGTGCATGCATTTAGGTGGTGAAAGACTAAACCATGAGTATCCCTAGCACCAATCAGGGAAAAATCAGTGTCGTCATAGCTGTTCCCCTTCCTTTGGTGCTTTTACCCTGCAGTCCCCAGCAAGCTGCAGAAATACCTTCCAAATTCTTTCAGATCTTTCCAATTCTTTTAAAGCAGTGCATTAAAGGTGAACATACCGCAATACAAACTGTATTTCTCTTGGTGCTACCTCAGTCAGCATTTTGCAGAGAGTCAATACACTACTGCCTGGACTTCAGCTGGAAAAAACAAATTCCATCTGATTTTTTTCTATCTTTCAATAACTTAACTTCATAAGCCACGGCATAAATAACAATCAAAGATTCAGGGTTTTTTTTATTTTCCATCAAAAGCATTTGCTGCTTACTTAAGAAGACCTTGAAAGAAACTATTTAGCAAAAAAAGGCAAATTCTTTCTTTCAATAAACTCACTTTCCCTCTGAAAGGCTTTGCTCTGTGTGTGGATTATGCATTTACTTTAATTATGTTGAAGTGCCTCCGTTTGAGTGGGTAGGAGTTAAGTATCCGCAACACCAAAGTAGGTCCTAGAATTAGTTGTTGTAAACAAAATGTTCTGCAGTGGCCTAAATCTGCACAAGTAGTAAGCCTTCAGTATTTTGGAAGTCCTTTTCCACAAAGAGTACTTCTGGGGACCCTGAAAGCTATTGGACTCAGGTCCATGAGCATATATTATGGGACTTATATTGTACGGACAGGTCATATCTTTCTAATCATGAACACATATAAATCCTTTTTCTCATTCTGTAGGAAAATAAAAATGTTGTTCTTATTTAAACATGGAAAGCAAAATCCCACCTGGAAGAGGCTGGTACCAACTAAAGCAACTGACCAGAAATTTTAAGCTGTCACACAGGATGATTTATTACGACACAATGACCAAGTGATATAAGGGAATGCAGAGAGCCAGAACAACATAAACAACTATGCATGTAATAAAAAACAAACAAAAATCTTTCAGAATCTCTCTAATCACTCACACACACACACACACACAGACATATACACTCATGCACAGATACAGGAATACTTGTTACCCTTTGTTAAATGTTTCCAGATATCTTTCTGATTAATAGGTATACACACTAAAAACAACAAGAAGAAAACAAGCCAAAAAAGCCCTAGGAAAACTTCAGATGGAAGAGTTTGGACATACTTATGTGCACACATTCACAGAAAGAAGAGGAGGAACCAAACCTGGGCAAAATACACAGGATTACCACTTTATAGGCAGTGGGCACTGACTTGAACAAGGGTTCCAAAAATAAACACACCTAACATTTAAATCCAAGCTGTATTTTCAGTAGCACCCTTTCTCCCATGAATGTATATACACTCAACTCAAAACACCAGCAGCTAAACATCACAGCCTTGAGGAATTTCAGTTCTCAATCTCAGGAAAAAGCTATCGTCCAAACCTTCTGCTGTATCCACAGGCTTCTACCACCACATTCTGATTTAAGGACACAAACGCAATAAAACTAAAACCAAAGAGAGAGAAAGCAGTTTAAGCAAAGAGTTTGCACTACCCATTCCTTTACAGATATGAAAGGTGCGATGTAGGCATCTGGAAAACCAGAAGATATCTTCTCTGGTAAATCTAATTTCATAAGTCTCCCCAGTTTCAATCTGCCTTTCTGTGCTTTGCACATACTTCCACATAAATTTATAGCTCCTCTGCACTGTTGCCCATAGTTACACCCAGTATTTACAGGTAAACCTGCAACCCTGTTCCTCCATGGAGGTAAATGAGAAAGGAAGGAAAACAGTATGAAGGAAAGTAGGAAAACAATTCTGCACTTACTCGCCTGTAGTTGGTGGTTGTATCTCAGGAATACTTGCCTTAAAATACAAGTTGTTGTTGAGGTTTGATTTAAAAATCTCTGTCAGTTTTGACATTCAGGTGAAAGTATTGCTGCTAGCTCCAGAACAATTTGCATATCTTATCACTAAATAAAATGTCTGAGGTATGCACCAATCTGATGAAATTATAAACAAGAGTCCACACAAGCACACATGCCTTCCTGTTTGATTTCTGTCCTGTTCACTCCTCTATAATAAATCATATGATCATCTCATTCTAGCTGGAGGTTTAACTGTGCATGTAAAAGGGAAAATGATAGCAGCCTATTCTTTTTCACACTTTACAGCTGAGAACCTAACAAAACTGCGGATATGGGAACAAGCAAAGAAGCTTATTTTGTTACCATCTACCTCCTCTTTACTTGCTACAAAATTGGTGGAAACCCCCATGTATTTATGTATTTTTAAAAATAACTTCCCTCACTGAAAATAGATAAATAAATGAAACTACACCTCTTTTACTACAAAGACTAATATACATGCTTAACTTTATGTACTGCAATTATTCTCATCTACTTCAGCAGAATTACTCATAATGCTGTAAGTAAAATACATGTGTAAATCCTTGCAGAATCATGGCCTGAATTGCCAACGATGTTATGTGGCACAATTAAATGCCTAGGCCTAGAATGGCTCTTCAGAAAGATTAGAAAAAAAACCCAAACTTTAGGCGTAATAAGTAATAAAATCTACTCCAGGGAGCAGCTATTGGAGAAACAGTATTGAGGGAGTCGCCTTCCCTTGGGAAATTCACCTGTCACAAAATCCTTCCAGTAATTCACCTTCTTCCTCTACCAGTTATCACCTTCACTTACCACTCCTTTCTCACTCATCAAATACCATTTTCCTTCTCCACACATCCTGCTGCTGCTGCTATGTGATGAAGGAGACAGGAGATGCATCTTACTCCTTATACTTTAGTGCAGTGAAGTAGGATGAGAGCACACATCTAGCAATAAACAGCTCACGTGCTCATTAGCAGAGCTGGGTGCACAACTGAACGACTTCACCAACTTTGCTTCTTAACCTGTTGCTGAATGGTTCACATGCTACTGTCTCACTGAAAATTATTTACCCAGAAAACTCTACGGACAATCCTTAACCTATTACTGGAGTTCATTACAAGGAGCTGCTAATCAAAACACATACAAATCGGATACCTAAATTGCCTAGCTCTGTCTCCTGATGAGTAGCTTACCATCTGGCTTCCTCTGCAAATACTCACGAATGCTACATCAGAAGTTACTCTCTGTACATTATCTAGTTTTTGACTAAAATCCACAGCTTCCACAAACACTTCCGCTGGTAAATTAACTCAGTCAGAAATATTAACTAAAATGCCAGGAAAACAAAGTCAATCCCTTAAAAGTTCAAATGACTATTTGTCACAAACATTTCACCTCTACTAATCAACTGCAAAAATGAATGATAGAAAATGCAAAGCTGTATTATGTTTAGCAGTTAACATTTTAATAAGGAGGAGATTAGCAATTTTTAATACCTCCAGTGCTTTGTTATATACAGTAGCACAATAACTGAATATTTTAATTGCTAATTATTTAGACCTCATTCAGTTCTCACTCAGGCAAAACTCCCATTGAGGGACTCTTGCCTGAGAAAAGAGCTACAGGATTTGTCTTACTGTAATTTGAAAAATCTTTATATATCATAAAAACTGTCAAGTTATAGTGAGACAAAAATCATTAAATCCTTAGCAATATTAAACCCTACTGAAAGTCCCACTGACTCTTATTGCCAATGTTTTTATATTAAGTAAAACAGATAATTGCAGTTTACCAGTTGTAACTTACCTGTATAATTTATGCCCAGATATGCTGGTGCTCTTAAAGAGGTCTAATAATGTTTTGAGTCTTCTTACCGTATCCCTGCTTTTCTCCTGTGGGAAATCTCAGTTCAAATGTGATAGGGAAATAGCATTTCCAAACAATTATGATATCTACACCTTCAGAAACCCCAAAACTAGCATTTGGTTTTACCTTTTGACTTCGGACTCCAAAAGGGTTAAGAGCAGCTCTCAACACTTCTTTCTTATGCTGCTGTAAAGAAAAAGAAATGCTTATGTTTAGGGATTTGCACACACAACACCTTGAGTTTTCATAACAGTCAAAGAGCTAGGCATTCGGTGGGGGAAGTGGGTGGAACGCTGTATATATATAAACATACAGGTATCTGAAGGAAGACAAAACAAAGTCCTACGCATTCACCTTTAGTACACAGGTGACGAACAAATAAGCCAAATGTACTAGTATCCGAAATGTCACATTATATGCATCCTTCAGAGAGAAAAGCTACACATCCAAACACCAAATTAATAAGATTCCATGTTAAAAAAAAATTCTCTGTTTTTCTGTTCAGCATAGTTTCATTCCTGTTAGAGATAAAACAAATGAGTGTCACAACCAAAGTTTTGCTACTTATGTTTGCTATTCAAATGCATTTGTGGAAAAAGTTACAGGTATGTACTCCAACAGGTCAAGAGTTTGAAGAGGTTTGTGTGTTCGTTTAATAAGAAAATTGTGTATAAAGTCTTTGCATCTTTCAACTATAAATGGCTTTAATGATCAAAATGTTCAGAAAACCTCTCTATAGGCTGCATTTTGAAAAAAGAATTAAAAGCAGACTCAATACCATATACCACTAATTACCAAAATGTTCAGAACTGGCTGCCAAACAGCTGAGGAAAGAGTAAGTATTTTGAAGTCTGAAAATAAGACTTGGACACTCTCCTTCCACCAATTCAGAATATGTTTTAGGGACCTGATTGGCATAATCTCCAACTCCTGTTATGAGAGGTTCACTTAGACTGCAATGCCCGAATCCACTCCAGCCAGGCTTCTCGCTTCCTCGCAGGAGCAGCAAGACCCCTTCGTTCCCCCCAAGCACTGACCTCCTACCTAAGACCTGTGCCCAAAGCCAATAACCTGCTTGAGTATGGCAGGACGGGGCTAACTAAGCCTACTGGTATTCTTTAGTCCTTCTCCGGTGAGGGGTTTTCAAAGCTAGACTCAAAGACATTTTAATCGCTGAGGTTTTGACCCCTTTGTCATACTGCAGAACTGATTCAGTTGCGCTTATTTGCTGCAGACCTGTCTCCTCAATCCTCGGATGATTTTCTTTAACTGCTAACGGACCTGTGATCTGTTACCTGTTAAAAGCAATCTGTTACAGAAAAGAACTGCTCTGTGGAGCACCCTTGCTCATTTAGAAAGAAAGGATACAAAGTGTTGCTTTCTGTAACACCAGCAGGCTTTCAGGCTCAGCATTTTGGAGCCTGACTTCCCACCAGTTCCTGGCTACTACATGGGTGCTTCCATTGCTTTCTCAGAGACACGCTCGCAATTTCTTTTCACATCAAACGACGCCCCAGCTTCAGCATTTGCAGAAGTTTCCCTATGGCACCCGCCCCCCCACCTACTTGGGTCCATCCTGAGCATACACAGCATAGTCTTTTTGATGGCGGCTTCCACTGCTTTCAGGCAAGAAGGTTTATTTTGCTTGAACTAAGGCATGCGCTTCAGCTTTCATAAGGTCTGCAGTTGCCTGAATAGACATGCTGGACGGCAGCTGTTAGCGCTTTCCAACATTACACAACCATGGTCTGGAATAGTCTGTCAGTTCTGCGCAGACAATGAATAAAGCAAAACAGAAGGGCTAAAATATTGAGTAACGAGGATAGGATTTTGACCTTTAAATGCTGTTAGATGTATTGCATGAGGATATGTTTGATTTAAGCGATACTATTAGGTATGAAACTGTGCTGTTTGCCTAATGTCTAACTCATCTGACAACTGAACCGCCCTGTACTTGCTGGCACACTATGTGCTGCAGCGAGAGATGGCTCTGCTGCGTGAGCCCAGCAAGCGAGGGTGGCACCGGGGAATCTGGAAGAGATGAAAAGACAGGAAAAAGCATTGGAAAAACTGATCACAAGGTGAAAGAAAATATTTTCTATTTTAAACCCACGGATCAGTCAGACCCGTGGTGGTACTTAGACATCATCTTCTCAAGCTCTGCAAAGGATTAAATCCAAGTCAAAAGCCTCAGTTTCCCTTTTCTGGTCGACTAGCATTTGAGATTTTGTACAACTACCCATGACGTACACAGCTATCTTTTTGTCAGTTGTGATCACTGCCAGAAAGTGCTATACAAGAGCCTGTATAACTGTTACGGTTACTTTTCTTTATTTTCACAATCATTAATCAATCTTTTTCAAACATTTGGATGCAACATTTCTGCCACATAGTTTTTAAAAATATTTTAATATATGATTTAAATTAATGAAGCCTTATACCTGAGATGGTCATTTGTTGGACCAAAACAGCTACTAGAGCATACAATATCCAAAATTACAGGCCATTCGTTTGTTTTTTTTTCAATTCCAACCTCCATGTTTACATTTAATTGTTTCACTTGGATCAACAGCTTATTGGTGATTCAAATTCTATCATATCAAGTAATACCCTCTAAATCTGATGCATTCACATGACATCAGTGATGTGAAAAACCATGCACGGAACTCAGGAAACCGCTTTTGGTCCACTCGAAAGTTAAACCCCACATACTAAGCAAAGGCAAATACTTTTCAGCTTAGGATCACAATGGGCTTACTGACCTCAAAGTCACAAAATATATCACAGTACTCAGAGACGCTTGAAGTAGATCATGGTAATTTCCCATAAAAATGTGCTTTCAAGGGTGAAGGAAATTAGGTACACTTACCAACTCTGCTTTTTAAAATATCTAACCAGAACAAGATCTACCTCAAAAAAAAGAAATATAGAAATGGACAATTTAAAAAGTGCTGAATTTAAAATGCCTCTTCTGTTATGCCAATTGCTTGTACAGTAACAACAGCACACTGTACTGCTGTTCAAATGCAAACAAGAAAGAACTATACATACTTGTTCATTTCCTTGTGTTAATGTCTTATAAACTGCATGGCCCTTTGACATTTGCTACTAATGAAAAAAATCCTATTCAGTGAACTATCATCAGATTAAGTGAGACCAAGATAAATACATTCCCTTCAAGAATATGTAAAGTATGTGTCAATTTTATTTACATTTTCTCTCAAGGTTATGGAGTTTTCACCAAGGGGGTAGAGAATATTATAGGATGATAACCGCGATGATCTTCTCTTTTTAAGACTCTATAGTCCAAGAACAAAATGCAAAGAATAAGATAAATTTTATTAGCATCACTCCAGTTCAATTCCTTCCAAACAGTCATCATACATACAAACTAAACTCTGGCAGCAAGTGGATGAAAGGAATCGCTGTTGATTAATGCTAAGAATATAGGAGCCGAAAGGGTTTCAGACAATGATTCACTGTGAGGCTACCAGTAAATCTCTTGGTCTCTGTTGAGATTCAGTCAACCTGGCACGAACATTGGGTAAAGTATGTCCTTAGCAAAATGGACAATGCATCACAGCAATGCTCTTGTTTAAAAAAAAAAAGACTTGTGTGTGAATTTAATGCTTATGGAAAAGTCTAATCTGGCAGGCTTAGAGATTGAAATCCTCTCATTTCCAGGACAGTACTTCTAACAGCAGAACAGATTGACTCACAGAGGCTCACCACTCCCCCTCTGCCTCGAACTGAAGGTCCATGTTGAGTGGTCAGGCTTTGTGGCTGGTTGAACCTCTTTCACTGGACTCACTACCACAGACCGATTACTATTGACTGGAGTAATATTTTCTGTGATACGGACTTCTGTGCATTGAGAACTAGAGTTGAGATCTCTTTAACTTGTTTCGAGAGTCAGGCTTGTCTGTCTGGGGAGGAAAAAAACCTGAATAAATCAAATGACTTGCATTAAACTCCATGATAAAGACAGATTCTGGAGAATTTCTGACGACAACTGCCCAAAGCGGACCACTGACCCGGCCTGCAAGTATAAGATAATGAACTGGATATGAATTGGCTTTTTTTTTCAGGAAAGAAAGCTTCGTACAAGTACAGAAAAGTTTTAACAAAACAACAGTGTTACAGTACCATTCTTAACGCATAAAAAAGTCTTTCAGAAACAATTTAAGTTCCCCATGCACTTCTAAATTCTATTTGAAAAGGACTATCTGGCCATATTTATCTCCACGGAAGACTTGGTTTAACTGTCTAAGCCCAGGACAAAATGACCTTTGAAGGCAACAGTCATGTGATGGAGAAAGGGAACATCTGTAACATTCCCTACCAGGTTAACCTCCTCTTAACTTTATGTACCATAACTTTACTTAAACAGAAATCATCACCTGGAACATGAGAAGCAAATGGCATTTTTAATATCAGAGGTAGTAGCATCTAGCCTGTGTATTTCTTCAGAAGGAAATACCAATGCAGACAGTGAATTAAAACATGCCATGGCAACAGATGAAGACTTCAACTGTCAACAAAATCAGGCTATTAATTCTCACATAAACAGTCTTTTTAAATCTTTGATTTTTAATATACAGTCCAAAGATCACTCTCACATTTCAGCAGCTTTTGTCTTTTAATGCCAATCATTTCAACTGACTTTTCTCACTACCCTGTGCTTTCTCTCCCCTTTGCAAAAGGTAAGTGAAAATATCAAATGATATCTTACTCTGCCAAGACCAAAGGAACAGTTCAAACATTCAAAAAAATTAAGCAATGACTTTGCTTAAGGCAGGGAGGGAATGTGATTAGCAGTGGGGTGGATCGCTGCCTGGCAGGGGAGGGGGGAAAAAAAACAACAAACACAAACCCGAAACCAAATCTCTTCTCATTCTCTGTTTCAATCTATGCCTAGGTCTAGACTATGTAAACAGTAACCAAAAATTACTGGATGGAGAGCACAGAATCATTTTGCTGCTCATCATGTTCTTTTCTCAAGTGACGGATACTGAGGTTCAAAGGGAACCTTGGCCTGTTCATTACCGCCGAAAGCAAAGACACCCTGACTGATCCACTTGGACTAAACTGTCACCTGCCACAGGAGGCAGTCTCACAATGGATGGATCTACATGCGTCTGAGAGAGCAGCTCACACTGCTCTTGGCCTCTCTGTACCTCCTCAAACGACAAAGAAGATTTCAGACTTCACAGCCATCAGCTTACAATCTTTCACCGGATCGTAACTTACACAACAAGAAAACAGATATATGATGTCTGTTACCTTATTTTTTCCCTTAAATTTCTGTTCCATTTCTGAAACAGAACATGGCTGAAACATTCCTTTGACTAAGATGAGACAAATGTCACCTCATAACAAAGTCAGACTCCTCTATTCCTGGTCACTGGCATCACAAAGTAGGAATCAAAGGTGCTGCTTTTGTCCGAAAAAGCATTATTACCTTTAAAATTCAATTCCCTCAAAGCACTAGAGACTAGTCTGAGGGAACACAGAAGGCAAATGAGAGATGACAATTCTCCGCTGTCTCCAGAGACTATGTGTCCCTACAGATTTTGCTTCCTGTGCAACGTTTAACTCCTTGATGCTGTTTCTCTCATGATCTCTTCCTTGGCAGAAACTTCTGCAAATTTAAAAATCAGAACATGAGCCAAGTAAATAAAAATAAATAAATAAAGCTCAATGTCTATAAAAAGTACACAGACTAACCTACTTAATTATTAACAGGTAAACACAACAAATTCTGAATTATTTACTTAATCTTTTCAGCTACAAACCTCAGACTTATAGAGCATGAAATACATGCTTTATTTTAGGACACAAACCAGATATTTTATAAGGCTGTGGGCTTTTTTTTTTTCTTTTGGAGGTGGGGTTATTTTGAAGAATACACCTTTCTTATTAACCCCAAAATACCCTCCTCTCGCTGAACCCTGGTGGAATTTTAAATACAGAAATAAAAGTTTTAGTATAAAGAGCCTGTATTCACATGTTTGGTAGTGAACGAGCCAGCTATTTCTGACTTGCAACTGAGTGAAAATGAGAATCCTGTGAGGCATATGCACCCTCTCCTGTTTCTGTACATCTGCTAGGAAGGCACTAGATTCAGAGGGAGAACCTGGTGAAGACAGAAATTCTACAGTGAAGCATAAAATAGTCCAAGGTACAATCCCATTTTCTTTATTGAATAAAGCTACCCTGCTGAAGTAAACCTTGACTGTGCTGCAAATAAAAAAAAGGGCAATGTTGCCTCTCCCTGATGATGCGATGAGGTGCTGTTCTAGGCCTGACCTCCAGCAGAGTCCATCTTTATGTTCTCCCTCCTTCTGACACATCGTTCTGCCTAACCCAGTGCGATCTGATGCACCCTTCCCTGGTGATATGCTGAAAATGAGGTAAGTTCCTTGCTGGATATAACAGCGACACTTCTGTATCTGCTGAAGTTAGCACATACCCTTTGAAGCCTCCAGCATTCAGTAGTGTAAAACAATGCCATCTCCTCCGCAGTAACCTCAGGCCATGGTACAGTCATTACCATCCAGAGAAAAAGCTACATCATCATCACGATCACAGAAGAAATGTGGTTGTGAATCTCAGACAAATTTTCTTAACTAGCTTTCCTTTGGAAATGATTCTATACTATTGCATTTGAAGCCCTGGATTAATAAAGACATACGCAGATATGCTGAAGGTGCACATGAGAGACATGCCACTGAAAATCTATTCTGAAGTTTCACACAGAAGCAGAGGCCTTCACAGGAGCATTACAATCATATTTAACAAGGTGTTCACATACTACTATTCCCTCATCATCTCTAGAAACCTGTACAAATATGACATCTGATAACATATTTATTAATCTACTCTTAACTGCTACAATGGTTCAACATAATCTGGGTTTTTTCCTGCTTTTAGATCTTAACAATTTTGTCAATATTTACACACTATACTTTTTTTGCCTACCAAAGCCTTCCAAAGGTGCAATTCAGGAGATGAGACAGTTAATCACAGAGCTGGCTTAGCCTCTAATTTAGGTGGCCTACTTATGTTAGTAACATTTTATTAGCACATTATGCTGTATATTTCACATTTAGTACACGGTGAAAATGGTTTACAGTGCACTGCTTACATAAATGACTTACAAATTCTGTTTGACACATAGAAAACAGTGTTTAAGTAATACATGTATTTCTAAGTATAGGTAATGCTACAGAAAAGGATATAAGGATAAACAGAAGACGTGGAGAAAACACTAAAATGTATCTGATGATGGAGTTAAAGGCTAGCTTATAAATACTTTGGTAGACCAAAGATGTAGAATTAGGGATATACGCACAGTGTACATCCCTCTCTTAATTTTTTATTTCAAATCTTCCTCTGGAAGCCTCAGCAGACGTCCAGCTGAAGGAAAAAAAAAAGACTCTCTTAATTGCTGAAGTCTCACAGCGGAGACAACTGCAACAAAGCATACAGCAAATCCCCCCAAACCCTATTGTATTTTACCAGACTCAAAAGACAAAGTAGGATCTTTCTCTGAGTTTAGGAGTGCTATCAGGACATTTTTCATGAGGCAGGTAAGTTAGCTATGTCCTCATGAATTATGCAGCCTTTCCAGTGTGTTCTCAGACAATGCCAGCTGGAAGCCCCAGGGGAGGATGCCCCGTGCATAGGAGCAGCAGGTGGTACCAAAGGAAGTACTCGGCCAAATAAAGATCCAAGTTTTCCTGGAAGAGCTGGAGAGCAGCTCTGAGCAGGGACTCCAGCTATCTAACTATAGCCATTTTGGTTTTACTGATGTTCAGAAATTACAACTGCAAAGGAGATTTTGACTTTAGCTCCTAGTTATGAGGAAAAGTATACTGGTTTTCGTGCTCTTCCTATTTAGAAAGTGAAACAAAGCTACACTGGCAGGCATTTGTAAGGGCTAGATCAAGGAAAATCCTTCAGCCTCACCTGAACTAGGCCTATGTGAAAAGACCCGTAAGCAGTCCTGGTGCGATTCTTACTACCTTGGAGGGGCAGAAGAAGGGATTTAGCCTATTTGTTTCAGCCAGATCCTTCTTAACTTTCAATTTAATTAAGCCACTTTAGATACAGGTGGCTTTTTTTACCACATACCCTTGCAACAAGTAGGTAGAGTAACTTTCCCGGGGGGAGAGCTTACACCTTAGCCCTAAGTTTACCCCTTGATCTCTAACAGGCGAATCATTCACATTTATCAGAAATATGTTTTTCTGAGATTGTCTGACAGGTGAATATATCAGCATGAAGGAAGGATGATGGCCTTCCAGGACAAGTTGTCTCCAGTTGCCTCTAAAGCCCGTGATACCCCAGTTAAGAAGGAAAAGTTCATCAAAAGGCAAGGAATGTTGTTTGTAATCAATATGTTTTAACTTTTTATATTTCTTCTGCTGTGTAATTTGTCAATATATCTATAAATCCTTTTATAATGAGGTAGCTAAGACAGATGCTAAGACTTTAGTAAATACGAAACTTGTGTTTTGCAAAAATATATGATCACAGCAAAAGCATTTTTTTCTACTGGTGAAGCATCTTCAGTATTATTACAAAGGATCCTTACTGTTTATTACAATCCCTGACAAAATATCAGTTCCAAGGCTTTTCTCAGTATCTTCAGTTGGTGTTCTGTCAAGTGACATTCAAAACCATTTTTATTTTGAAAAACAAAAACAAAACAAAATTGAGCCTATTTCACATTCTTTTTATTCTTGTACTTTACTGAATTTTTCAAAATTATTCCAATACATGTACAACACTTACATGGCATACCCTAAAATGTCTCACAATAGAGAAATTCAGTTCACATTTCCTCTAGGAAAAAATCCGCAAAACAAAATGATCTACAAAACCTCTTACAAAATGTATCCTTCCCCAGTTATATTCAGTGGGGGGCATTAAAAATGCAATATTTGCCACTTTGCAATGACTTCTGGACAGAAAACAGTTCCTTCATGCTGCAATAGGTTCCTCTAGTCTAAACATAAGGGGAACTAGAAGCAGAGTACACACTTGAAAGAGTACTAAATATGACACCCACAATACAGCTCTGATCCTGATACCACTTTTTCCCTTATTTTTTCCTATAATTTCTATTATTCATTCCAGATACAGTATTTATTTTTTATAATGATTAATATGTAAAAATCAGTACACAGAAACCGAGTAACAAGAATGGGTCTAATTAAAAATTTATGTTATTACAAAAATAACTACTATATTAATCAATATGAAGACTGAGATATTCAGATCAGTAGGACATTTTTAGTTCTAACATTCGCCCTGCTTTAAAGACATGAGGACAGTTGATTTAGTAAAAACCTTAGCTGAGATACGTCGATATATAGTATTTGAATTAAAACCATGTTGGGAGCTATATTGCAGCTGGTAGATATCTCCATTACAAGAATGCCTCATATTTTATAGAATATAAAGCTTGTACAGATTAAGATCTGAAGGAAACTATCCAAAAGGGGCTTTACAATTTTAGCTGAAAATTCACCAGCAAAATTGAATGGATAGTTGTGGACCAAACTAACCTTTGCTGTAATCTTAACAAAACCAGAGATTCAAGGATGAATTTAACTCACTGGTTATTTACTCAGTAGAGTTTCTAAATCAAGTACACTTTAGTACAAATACTGCATGTTGTAAAATTTGTTTCTTGAGGTGATACCCCTCAAAACACGTGATCCAGCTGATGTTGTTATTCTAATACGATGCACATATATAATTTTTATCTATACTTTCCTCAAACTTGCACAAAATTACCTCCACTTTTCTTCCGTTTCAGTGGATTATCCAGGTTTTTGCCCTCTTACGTTAAATGAGACTAAACAAAGTTTCTGAAATACATCGTATAATACAAAACTATGTTTTCGGTTAATAAACTCTTTGTACTGCAGTAGAGTTTAGAGATTGCAGTGTGATTGAGGTATTAGGCACTGCAGTGACACAGACTGGGAGACAGCCATCACTAGAAAACATTTTTGAGACACGCCAGCCAAAGAGTGAAAGAGCAGGAATTACTTTTTCAGATGAGCTGGGACACACAGATTGGAGTTATTCGGGAAATCTGTGACAGCGTACAGTGCTGAACTTTTATCTCAGGTTACACTCCACTGCTTTAAAAACAAGCCCTTCCTTCTTATCTATTAACTAACATAAAGCCCACTCCAAAAACCCCAGTACTACATCTGCCCCATTAACTTAGCAATTCCAAACATCATGCTTCTTTGCATTTGCGTAACTCTAACATCAAGAATCTCAAAGCACTGTAAAGCAAAACCAAACAGAACTAGATTATCCTCACTTTACAAGCAGTAAAATAAAAACATAGAGGAATTAAGGGTAAACTCATCTCACCTAACTCTGGCCAGTAAAAGACGCTGTTGCCTAGGCTGCTCCTTTTAGGCTGCTCCTTTCACCACTGGACCGAGGTGAGCATCTTGAGAGGGTAATTCCTTCTCAGTTATGTGGTTAAGTCAATCACCAAGGAAGGCTCTCCCTCTCCTCTGCCTATTCCTTCCTTAGCCTAGATGCCTGGACTAAATGCCTCATGTTTAGATGAGTGAGCGGTATATCCCCATCCTATCACAAAGTAGACCTCTCTCCAGTGTTCCTTTGATAGCTTTACTAAGAGGCAAAATGGCGACTGGCCAGAGTCTGTACATGCTGACTAGTCAGCACACACATGCAGAAAATTAGGTGTGCGCTGCTAGACCTACTAGTGTGCTGAAAAATGAGACGAACAGAACTCATTGCTTCTTAGTGTCCAGGTAGTCTAAGAGTTGACCACCATTTCTTGAGCTACTGGCAGGACAAACAAATGGCTGTAAGTTGCTAGGTCTAGCTGAGATTTGTGCTCTCAGCCCAGAGTGGAAGCCCAGCAGGAATACTCACGTTCCTGTCACAATATGAATAATGGTTATAAATAAAACTCACATCAAAATGAGATTTTTTTTTTCCAAGAAAGGTGATAAAAGTCTGCTATCAGACTTTGATCCAAGTCCTACTATTCAGAAAAGGAAATGCCTCTGAATCCCAGTGAAAATTAATCTGTTTGTGGCTGAAATAACTTTTAAAAAGCAGAAATGCTTCTATCATTTTCTCTGTCAACCCAGAGATCATATTTGGGGGTCCAAAAATGCTTGACTTTTCTCTGCAGATTCGCACACATCAGAAAAATCTGGCACTACACTACATGAGAGAATCTTGAAGCTCTGAAGTAACTGTGAAGTGGTATTTCAAATAGCTCTTCCAAAATGAAAACTGGTTAACACAAAATTAAAGTGATGCCTCTTCCAACAGACAATGGGAATGAAAGACACATTGTCTTGTGTCTCCCACAGATGAATGACTTAGACTAACATCTTCCATTCTATGCACAGAAAGTTAAGTAATGTATTTCAGTGTTTTTGCCAAATAAAGCCTGGGAAGGAGTTCTCTAAAGAAAGGATGCCAATGGAGTCACAGGGAAAAATACCAGCACTTTCACTCAATCACTTTCCAAGTCCTGAAGGGAATAAGCAAGCTGCAGTACCTCAAGAATCAGATTTTGCAAATTCAAGGTTCTCCTCTTTCTTCAGTTGCTGGCAAAAAGCACCCATTAGGTACATGTAAAAGCACTAAAGTCTCGTTTTAAAACAAAGGACTGCTGTGTAGCAAATGAGCCTGAATCGTACATGCTTATCACAAGCCCAGCAGTTAGCACTGAGCCAACAGCTAGAAACAGCGCTACCATGCTCATGCTTCTCAGTTTTAGCAAGTCGCTCTGTTTAAAATGAAAGTAATATGCTAACAGTTCCCCAACCAGTATTTGTATCGCTATTATAAATGGTTATCTGTTATCAGCAGAGAAGAATCGATACTTAATGCAGTAGCTAAAGACCAGCACTCACTGTTTCACGGCTGAAGGGAGAGAAGGGAGAGGGACGCTAAGGAGCAGGATTCTGACTGCAGATCCTGCCACCAGGAAGCAGAGCAGCAGCGAGCAAAGAGCAGAAGGATCTCCCAGGGCCAAAGTAGTGGAATGGTGTTTCCTAAGAATAAATTTGCATTGCAGATCTTACCACCTTCGTCCATACACACACAATTTATTTATTTGACCTCCCCATTCCAAAGAGAGCTGGTCAACGAACAAGACCTATCAAAAACCAAGAGTGGCCTCGACTTTCTCCAGCTAAGAGGATGAGAAAACAAACGGAGAAGCTCTCAGTTAACTCAGTGATGAGTATATCCATACGCTCATAATGCTAATGCTAATGATTCCTACTGCAGGTACTAACACGTCAATAACACCTTTGGACAATTTTTTTAAGGGCATGAAAATAATCTTAATACATTGCCAGGGTAATATCTTCATATCCATCTACTACCGTTAAGTTAACTTTCCAAACCAGAGCAACCGACATTATGCATAGGAATTAGACTGAGTCGTTAATGTTTATTTTTATGGGGAAGAAAAAGACTATCTTAACTCTGAACTTTCCACTTCTGTTAATGATTAAAAAGTTATTTAAATATTAACTTTATTAAATCAATAATTTATATGACACTCCTAAAATTTACTTACAACACATACTAGCCAAATCTGTTTACTGTTTTGGGGGCAGGTAGATCGAGTGGGTGAAGTTTTCAGACAAAAAAAACCCCATTTCGAATAGAAGATATAGACCATGTCCTACTTATTATTTAGTGTGGAGCAAATATGTTCAGAGGGTAAAGGGTCTCTTTTAAATGACAGAGGGGTTTTCTTTTCCTTTTTATTTAGTACAACCTGGCCCTCATATACCTAAATAGCTCTACTTAAAAGGTAACCTTTATTAGGTAATTTTTAAAATGGGAATTATGATAGGTACTAGCAAAAATTGCTTGGCAGTCTACTTACTGATTCTTTACAGAGGCCAATTAGTTTACCAACAGACAAGATGAAATCTGTTACAAAAAATGGGACTTACATGTTAAATCCCATTTATAGCAGAGAGTTATTTGTTTCTAGGACTGGTCACCTAAAAAAAGGGACAATAAATCGAAGACTGTATCATACTTCAACAATAGTAACCGGTGCCCCAAACACCTTCCATCACAAATCTCACTGGCATGATTCCTACTTTACTAGTGAGAAAAACCTATCTGAAAATGAGTCGGGGTGAGATAAAAAAGAGAAGAAAATAAAAGGCTTCCTAACTTCCAGTCTTGTGCTTAGATGAATACATTACTATTTCTGACCCAGAGACATTACATCTTTTCATTTTTAAAAGAAAATAATCCTGTATTTTTAATGTCTCTCTTGCACACCCACCTGTGCATCCATATTTGTGTAATCCACTATCATCACTAAAGCAATCTATTAAACAGGTATCATGGCCATTCAAATCTGAAAGTGAGTGTAAAATTTCAGTCCTTACAATATTTAGTTTATCTGTGTAAGCCCCTTAAAACATCGGGTGTTTCTGTTCAGCAGAGTCCCTCCAATGCATACACTTACACTACCCTCCCCGTGATACCACAGGCAGCGCTTTCCAGTTACATAGAGCCCCGCCAATTAAAAAAAGTCAAGAGTTAACAGCAGGATGCTGTCGAGAAAAAAGCTTAACTTACGAACATGTTCAGATTGCCATTGCCCAAAAATCTGAGTAATGTTCCAGATATGTTATGTTAATCTGTTACACAAGATTGTCTGAAATGTGAATATTTTTATAAGGAGTACTGAGGGTGGTATTGGGGGTTGGATGAAGGCAGGTGGCCAAAGTTATTACTGAATTGAAGAGGATTATTTTAATTATTATTGGACTATTAACCCTCTGCATGGTCCTATTTAGCCAGTTTCATTGTGTTTACAAGTAATATGATTTATAACTATTGTACTTGAAATTACTGTTGATCACCGAGCATTTGGGAATAAAAATAGGTATGATTAGATGTGCAAAGCTCATTTGAATGCAGTTTTACGCATGGATTGGGTTTCTATCCACTAAAAAAATAGCCCTTAATAATAAGATATCAAGGAAAATGCAGTGAGAAATTATATTTTATGTATAATATGTGATCTGTGTATTCTAGATACACCTCATAATGAACGTGACCAAATACTGAACACGAACTGAAGAACAAACCTTTTGTGTTGATGCAAAATTTGAGTGGCAGGAAAAAAACATAACAGAAGATAAGGGTTTTCATTCACAATGCAATGTAAATTAAAAAACCATGGATACAAAAGAGTAGAAACAAGAAAGGTAATATAACAAACTTACATTTCACCCTCCATCATTATAAGGATCAAAACAGGGGCATACATCTCCATTCTAGTCCGATGGCCACTATAATAATAAATTGTAGTAGCTCACACGAGAAATAAAATATCAAGGACTCAGTTATGTTTTAAATTAAAACAAAGCAAACCATAACAGAAAAGAAACAAAACAAACCACAAAGTCTATGGGTTGGTCTGTTGCTTTTTTTTTTTTCCAAACAAGGGACAAAATATACATGGAAGTAAGGTATATCTATTTATGCAAGCACTTTGCCTTTAACTTCACTGAGAACAGCTTGAAGCTCAGAGACTTCCCTTACCAAGCCTATTTTCACTCTAAATAGGTCTTGACGGTGCTGTAGCTGCTAAGCCAAAAAAAAAATGAGGCCAAATTTTATGTGGTCATGCTAGCGTGGTGGAAAAGCTTTTGTGAGGATTTAATGTTGTAACTGCATTTGTACATCTGGCCCCTCACAGACCTTCAGAGAGTCAGACATCTACAGATACTTACACAGATTATTAAATGGCCTGTTAGTAGAAGAGGTGGATTCAGGACACTGCCACATTTGAATTTGGTATCTTGCAACTGGACTCTGACATTTCATTTGGATACTTAAAACATTAATGTTATTGTATCCAGCAGACCTATATTAACAAGTTTGATGTAACAGATGGGAGCTTTTTCAAAAAAATGTAAACAGCTGATCTGAGAGCCAGCACTTTCTATAGACAGACCTTACAGTGAAATATAGCACTCTACTGTTTATTCCAAATACATCAAGGCATTGTAAGTAGACCACTTTGTACAACGAAGAAATATAGTAGATGTTAGAGGAACACACCTCAATAATTTATCTTCCCACTTTCACTAATTTTAAATAGAACAATCTCCCTCAAATTCTCTGCTTCTGGCCTTAAAAAAAAAAAAATCAAGGAAAATATTGCCCTCCATAAGCCAGGGCACATAATTTGAACCAAATCTCACTGAATCTTCTCGTAGAGCTTCTCATTGTGCATTCTCAACACCACCACATTTCTGAATTTTGCTAATTTAAATATTATACTCATTTTAATATTATGTATTACACTAGACCTTACTGATTGTCTGTAATGTGAGTAGTTTCCTAAACACGTACTTACAAACCTGCTCCTTAATAAAAATAAACTACTTCAAAAACAAGACAGGCACAAGAAAGCAGTGGGTTTTGTTTTGTTTGGTTGGTTTTTGTTTGGTTTGGTTTGTTGGGTTTTTTTTTCCAGAAATGGGGTTATAATTGTTCTTCTCGGATTACCCCTCTTTGGATTTGAGCTGCACGCTTGTTCTTGCACATATATTTTAAGGGCATGTTAGTTAATATAAATGGTTACAAATACAGGACTGTCTAGTTTCTGCATTTTTCACAATTACATATTTGCTTAAGCACAACTGAAATTAATAACAATAGCCGCATCTGACTGCAGTCGCTTCTTGTATGATTTCTGCGATGCAGTAATAAAAGACACCGAAAGTTCAGTGCTCTCAAATGATAACTCTAATTATTGTAATGTTTACCACAGGAAATTACCTGTTGGACAACCCTGCCCAGAATCCTTAGCAGGAAATGGGACAGATTTCTGTCTCTGGAGAGGAACAGCCAGCCTAGCGCATCGTTAGCAGCAACGCTTGAGAACTGTCCTCCATTAACGTGGGGTGAAAGATGGAAAACTGTAGCCCCTGTATGAATGCAGCATGCAAGAGATTCCCAGAACTGTATTTGAACATGGGTTGGGGTTTTTACCCCTCTGAAAATAAGAAAATCAAACTATTTAATGCAGCGCTCCCAAGCCGTTGATATTATTATCTTATTAACTTGGTTAAATAACTGAACAAGAAGAAAAGATCCCCGTTCACAACAGGCAGTGAAAGCAGAGCAGAGCCGCAGGATGGGAACTGCCTAAAAGTAGTACTGAATCTCTGTGGTCAGAGTCCAACTTGCGTGCTTTTATTCAGATGCTCTTCTCCTTCTGCGAGTCCGTACACGCTTTTCTGATATGGCTAGTATGCATCAGTGAAGAAATACCCACATTTCTTAGGCTTATGACAGTATGAACACCATTAGAAGTGGTTCTGGTATGACAACCCTTATTTTGCACTTCTCCGTTTCTAACTTCCTTCGTCAATTCTCATCCACTTAGCACTTCCAGTTATTGTCTCAGGGCCAGATTTTCAGCACTTTCTGTTCATCTCCAGCTCTCTCTGCAGCTTTGTATGACAACCAAACTGACTCCCCTGCTGTCATTTGGGATACTTTTAACATTAACTGGGCAAAGTCCACATTCTGTTGCTTCAAATATTTCTTGAGTATCTATTCACTCTGTGCTTGAGAGATCTCCAGACTTTAGTTTACATTCTTTAAAATTGGATTTTTGCCCCAAGTCCAGTATTTTTGTAATATAACACCTTTATATAAAACAAATTGTCCAGTACATGCAGAAGATTAAAGGAATGAAGGAGGCACTCGGCTGTCCTTTAATTTTCCGTGTGTTTAATGCTATCTTGGAGAAACATACCCATTTTCATTTTGAATCTAATCTACAAGCTATGTTGGATGGTTGTGCAAAGAGCCAGCACGCTAGCTGTTTAAGGAAACAAAATGGAGCCAGGAACAGGCACGCAATGTTCAGTGACACAACCCGCTGGATAATGGATAATGTTTGCTTACTCTCCAATACTAGGTAGCTTTGACTTTATTTGTCATATCCAGAGGATTAAAATCCAGAGGCAATCAGGCTGGTGGGTTTTGTATGGCCTCTTATGGACAGAAAGCGGCTAGACATTTCTGATCTGGGTTCAGCTACCAAACTCTCGTAGTTGTGGGAGTGGAGATGAAAGCAGGCTGTTTCAATTAGGCTGGCTATAGAGACAATCTGGAGCTGTGAATTAATTGATTTGAAGACCAAGAGGGACAGCTCCTGCATAATAGAGGCCGTGGAATCTCACTCTGTAATTACAGTTAAGTTCAGCTCCAAATCCAATAGAAATCAAAGGTGACCGTATCAGGACCATCTCTAATCACAAGTGGCTCTTTCCCTCACCACTAAGTGCAAAACATTCCACATTTTTTTCTATTTCAAAAAGCCATTTGGGTTTAAAATGAACCTATGTGAAAGATCTTCATTCCTGCACGGACAGGAACAAATTTTCCACTGCTGCATGAAAAGACTAGGACAATGAAAGTATTGGGAAGGGAAGTGGCAGGGGGGAGGAAAGCTCTGCCTTTTTGGCAGTACTTGCAGAACATTAGTTAGGGTAGGTGGAGTCCTGCTGGGTCTAACCAACTGCTCAGTTCCCCCCGTAACATTTTACTGGCCCCCAGCTTTACACTGTACATCTCAGAATGCGGCAAAAAAGCTCATCTATACATGTATTTTAAAAGACACAAAACTCTTGAGTACACATCCAAAGCAGATCAATTGCCTTTGCAATATCCTCAGAACAAAATGTTCCACCAGCAGATCTGATAAGAAGAGCCAAAAAATGGAAAACACTTGCTACCAATTTATTGCAGTCACCCATAAACTATTACTAGAACATTATGTATTGGGGTTCAAGCCAGAAAGCTATTAAAGCGGACTGCACCAAAGTCTTTCCACTATGCTACTGAAGCATTAATAAGTCCTTAGAGAATTGTGTTTATGTTGAAAGAATCATCTTATAATCAAATTTTCACACACAAAAAATGCAGCTCTTTTTAGAATTACTGTGCGCCTTTGCTCTCTCCCCCACATTGGCTAGTGTCTCCACAAATACCATCATTTTCTATGTTTCTGTCTGGCCCAAACCCTGATGTACATACTTTGTGTTCCAAGCTGGACAAATTTCAAGATAAATGGTGCTAATTGACAGTGTTAATGGGCGCAGGATGTACCACATCCTTTCCCCTGTTGTCTCTGCCTAAGTGTCTTTCTCGCTCCTTACAGTCATTCTTTGTGCAAGAAGAAAAAGAGTTAAAAGATAATGCTAAAAGGGCATCACTACCTTTTTTTGACTTAGACACATAAATAATAAACATCCAGTGGTATTCTATGGGACTGTGTTTCCAGTCCCTATTACAGGAAAACCTCTAATAAATCAAAAACCTCCTTTCCCATTTAAGAGACAACAGCGATACCCCGCAACATAATGATTAACCCAATGATTTAATGCCTCTACCTCAACAATTGTTGCTTTCCTTTGAGAAAGTGTATGCTTTCTTTTCAGTCACTTTCCTCTGATAGCACACAGGTGCAAACCACAGAACAGAGCAGGCCAAGCAGAATTATAGCAGTTCCTCTATCCCTGGAACCTCTTTAAAACAGTAAGTTTTAAGAGTTTAAATGAACTGGGCCATCACTCCAGAAAGACATCAGATTCTACTTGAATTAAGTACAAAAAAGACCTAAAAGTCCAAGAAGGGAAGCCAAGTCCCTTGTATGCGTTTATTTGTATTATACTAAGCAACTAGTTTAGATAAGAGTTGAAATTTATTCTATACGGTATTATTATTATGATATATATTATTATTATCGTCACCATCACATAACCACTTTACCTATATCCCCACTCAGAGTCCTACAGAGGGTAGGCTAGGGGAACAGTACGGAATTCTGGAAAGGACAAGCTTATGATAACATAAGGCCTTTCCTTATTTGTCTCTTCAATCCCTGGAACGTCCTTATGCTTTGCGACATGACTGGGAAAGCAGTCCTGGCTGCCGACTGCCCCATAGCCTGTGCTCAATGGGTAGGAAAAGTTAAACTTCCTTGCAAACAAGGAGAATCTTCAGTAATAAAATACCATTGTAGTGGCTGTAACTACCAATTTCGCTTTTGTGAACATGTTGGCCAAACATCATTACGTTTGATCAGACAGTACTGATATACTTGACTTCAAATAGACTGATTTGAAGAAATGTTAAGAACTTGCAGCTCTCACTGTCAATGGAAATTGCAGAAACTTAGTCTCTCTCCTCTTGCCTTTAGTATACACAGAGAAAAAAACAAGGATAGCAGGTCAAATGTATCCCTTAAGTAACTTCACTAGATCCCACTGTGTTTTTTATCTCTTGATTAATGACTGTGGGATATATTGCTTGCTCAGGCAGCACATTTATGTGTGGAGCTTTTCTGTTTGCTTGTGTAATTAGTTACATTCCAATCAAACTTAAAACAAAAATAATAAGCAATCATTTCTACCTGCACTAGTGCACAGGACACCAGAGAGTGATTTTGCAGTAGATAAACAGACCACATCTAAAACTAAATCTCTCTCTATGGTTTGCCTCTTCACAGCAGGATTCAGGCTCTGCTGTCATCACGAGAGTCAATGAAATCTTCAACTCGAGAGGTCCTTTTTGATTCTTCAAAGAATACAGACACACGTGCTGGCATAACAACGTGTCAGTGAGACATTTTAAGTGAGACCCTTAATATAATGCTGGAAAACTCTCACTATGCCAGGAAGAGGAATGAAAATACTTAAGCAGAAAAATCAACACCCCAGAAAGGCTTGGAAGTGTTCAGGTCTCCCGAGATTTCTTCTAGAACCTCTACAACAACTGAGTTACTGCACCTTCTGCTCCAGCTCCATTAGTTCATACACAACAAAAAAGCTGTCCACTGCTTCACTGAAAGGTTTACATTAAGACAGAAGTCTGGTGCCCAGGAGAAATGTCCTAGATGTTTTCTATGCTTAAAAGGCAAGATGTGCCTACTATGATTTTTTCTGTAAAGGGCAACTGAAGTATGGTATTAATAAAAAATAAACTATGTTAACTTATGTTAAGTCTTTCTCTCTTCTCCAAAAATACACAACTGAAAAAACCCTACCCCAACAGTACTAATGCACAAACAGGTCCTCTCCATCTGCCAAATATATAGGTCATTTCAATGAGTGACAGAGACAAAGAGGCCTGATTTTAATTCATGAAATATTCCTGCTAATAGCAAAGTTATTGAGACATCTGTTAAAAGCCTGACCTGTTATAATGGGGGGATATCTAAAATGACTGAAATTTCTATTTAAATTAATGCTACACTATTTTTATTGAGCATTTTAAAGAGGGACTGCTATTAACAAAAGCATTATATAAATTAGAAACAGGCCCGCAATAATCCTCCAGATAAAACCTGGTGCTGACTTCTAATGCTATGGTATGAGCTTTTATTTGTGTGTGCGCTATGTGTATATATTACAATATAGCAGATATATTAAAAAAAAAATATCTTAGAGCCATAGCAGCCCAGTTTAAAGTTTGGTAGGGAACAGTTGGCAGACATCGGGGGGGGAGGGGGGAGTAAATATGTTTCATGGCCTGTATATAATTGAACATTCTGTAAAATTCCTGTAATGAAAATGTCAATACCATGGAAATCCTTGAAATGTGGACACAGACGGATAAATATGACTGAAACCAAATACTTCCACCCAGAATGAGTAACAGGCCTTCAGACAAAAAAAAATAATAATTTACATAATAATGAACTACACACTCAAGAATACGAACAAAATTAAGTTTTTGGTTTTGGGGTAGTGGTGAGGTGAGCAGAGGAGGTGGAAGATAGGTGACAAAAGCTGTCAGGAGGACAGCACTGCAGAGGCAAGGTACGGCCTGGATCTCCCCCCACTGGCTCGCAGAGAAAGGCAGCTCAGCACCAGGAAGGAGCCTCCAATGCCATGTGCAGGGCTGGGCCCTGGGTCATAACAAGGATGACAGCAGTTCTGTTATTGACTTCAACAGAACAGGACCGATGACTAGCTTTCTTCTCTTTATGTTAGATGACCTACTAGAAGATGTGTCGCGCAGGTGGCAAGTACCTCATCCTCGGAGGCTGGATTCTGCTTCAGGAGCTCTTCAATGACTTATCTTCTTCACACTGGCTCACTCCCAAAAGCCGGTGTCAGAAAGGGAAGGCCAGGTTTTCCCAGGCCACAGGGACACGAGCTAGAGTGAGGCACACGGGTCCCAGGTCTTCATAACAACTGCTAAGAAAACACTCAAGCACAGCATCCGAACTCCAAACCAAAGTAATATCTGAACATGCACCAGCCTTTCTTCTCTTTCTCCCCCACGCCCTAGCTTACTCACAAGAAGCTCCGTGCCTGCACAGGTGGAAGTTGTAGGGCCTTCTGCAGCACTGCCCCTACTACAGATGCCTTGTGGACCGATGAGATACTGAAGTGCATAGCAGAAAGTACATAAACAACCAGGTGTAACTGAGTAAAGGCTCCTCACAAAGCTGCCAAAAGCCTTTAAATCACATTACAGGATAAAATACAGCTCTGAAAGTTTACCTATAGACCACTTATATGTCTATTTTATATTTAATTCACGTTTTCCTTTTTCTGAATCTAAAAAATGCTGGGTAGCAGTTCAATATGTTTTCATTAAAAATGCTGTTGTTTCTAAGGGAGAAAATTCAGAGAGACATCATTATTTAAAAGGGGTGGGTCAGCCAAGAGAAACTCAACATCTACAACAAAAAATACAAGCATATACAGAAAATATAAGGTCTAATATATGCTACTCCACCATTACAAATATCGTGCACCCCCCACAACATCCACTTAAGTCATAGCATACAACCACCTGACGAACCACCCATGTGAAATCTAGACCTTTTTAATAAAATTAACTAGGCAGGGATCTGCATTTTACTGTTTCTCCTGAGATGGTCTATCAATGTTCAGAGTTTTACAAGCATGTCTTTATTTTTTCCCCTCCACAATCTGTATTTTACCACTTCTTTTATTGCTTTTTCCTTTTTCTATTGCTGTGTGAGACATCAACGTACAATGTAAAATACATAGACAAGGGAGACAACCTACCTCTACTGAAGGTTTATGTACAAAACATATGTATGTACAAAACATCTGTATGTACAAAACATACAGATGTTTTTCTTCAGCATTCAGCTATAAAAGCACTACACACAGCTAACAACAGTAAGAGAGAAAAGTGATGATTTTAGGCTGCCAGTCTCCCCTTGGCAATAAAACGTTCAGTCTTGACTTATCCAGTCCATAACTCTGAATACTTCTCCATGCAATTCTAATAACCCCTTAATTGTATTTCTGAATAGATTATAAGCACACTTTAGCAAAGCAAAAAAAGCATCAAACAGTGCCTAGATGAGTTTTCTTCTACTTTGGTAAGATCAACTGACATTCTTGTATTATTTCACACCTCTTTCCAAATTCATGTTCTGGTGCAGACAGTGGTTTCGAGGAAAGTTCTTAAAATCCCTACTTAACCAGTATCAATTAAATGTCACTGAATAACCATAACTGTGCCTTTCCTTATAGTCATTATAATATGGACATTATGAAAAGAAAATGGAGTAAGAGTCAGATCTGTCCTGAAATATGCAAATGTCTCATCATTAGTCAGTAATACTTTCCTCCTTTTGCACCTCATTCAGGATCCTACTTGACAGACTTTCCTCTTGGCCCACCTTTGCAAACAAACAAAAACCACAATCCTATCACGTACCTCAGTGCAGGAAGCAAGGGCAGTGGATGTAAGCTACAGAAACTGAACTTGTGGCTCAAATTTCCTATCGGAGAACTGCACTGCCACCTTCTCAGCCCAAGGAATGCTAACAAGCAGAATGATACTTAAGAAGTAGATTATTAACATCAATGAAACCCTCTTATAAAGAAATCTCTTCCGCTGGGGGAAAAAAAAAAAGAAAAAACATTTGTCTGCATTTTTTTGTACTTAATACGGTTAAAAGTAACAGAACTGAAAGATTTTAGTAGGAGAAACCATTATCCAATTCTGAGTGCACGGGCAATAAAAAGATTCACTGTTCACCCATGAAGTCAGGAGGTCCCGCTCCTGTGAGCAGGTCTGTCTCTTCACACCTTGCACTCACACACAACTCAGCTGAAACCATTGCAGTTCTCCATAGAGATTTCCCCTCGAGAAACTTCTGTAAGCTTGAGGGCTAATTTATTTTCTCTCTTGTTTAGCAGGTCCTTGTAACTTAACACTGCAGGAAACAAAAGTCCTTAATTACTACAATTTGCTTTTTAAAGAACTTAAAGACTATGCTCCTCCTTCTTCTACTAAAAGCTGGGATTCTTTTTCTTGTTTTAAAATATAGTCATTTTATGAAACATTTTTTGCTTTAATACTAAAAGCATTACTTCCGCATCTTCTAGACCAGAGCAAAATTCTCCCTGTTCCAGGAGACTTTACAGTGTCCTTTTTTTCCCATTCTGGATCAGAAAACAACCACGTTCTCTTGAGTCTTTCATGAAGAGAAAATGAAAGATAAAACAGACTTCATCGGAGACATGTGAGGCTCAGGGACAAGACCTTGCCGTCTTATTCAAAAACAGGACTTGAACATAGGTGTTCCCCATCTCTGGTAAAGTGACTCAATCATAAGGCAACTCACCATTCTAAATGGATTCTCAAAGTTTCTGTTACTTTGACCAGGATTTTTTTTCTGAGGAATGCTACAAAACCCAGAGAATCATTAATAAAATCTGGTAAACCCCCTTAAAAACACTGAAAACAAATGCAATCTCCACTAAAGTCAATATGACCATATATAGTGATCAAATACCCATTTCTCTGAGATGATCACTTTCTCTGCAAGTGTATTTGCACACAATTGTTGGCAAGTTCTTTTTCTGGCTGCTTAGCTTCACTGGAAAGTTGAGGAAATTTTAAGGGAAGTATGTTTTGGGGTTTTTTTTAACAGGAAAGAGACTCTAAATGGAAAAGGGAGGTTCAAACAGACCTTCAGGTGGCCCAGGAGCCCCAGGATTGGCCTAGCTTTCTCTGGCACCTCTGTAAACACAGGGAGATTTAAGCAGAGGGGACATGACAGGAGAGGTGGGGGGACCAGCTGCCGTAACAAATCAACAAAAGAACTTTTAGGCACCTCAGAAGCATTACGGAGGTTTATACTGGGCCCAGTGCTATTAAAGGTAATTCAGAAGTTCTCACTTCTGCAGTGACAGGTGGAACAAGACCACGTACCAAACTCAGCAGCTGCAGAGCCAACCCTTCACTGACTTACAATGGCTGCACAGGCGGGTTTCCACCAGATCCAATTTCTCCCACATGCATACATTTCAGAGGGATAGTGTGGAGCAAATCAGAGATCAAGTCCTCTGATTTAGCCTTCAAACAGTACAGCTGAAATCTCAATTCCTTTTTAGCTTCTTGAAAATAAAAGCCTGGGGATGCAAAGGGGAGGTGGAAAAAACATCAAGAGCTTACACTTCACATTCGCATTTTGTCTCACACCTTGGAGGGCCCCTGGGTAATGACCAGGAGGGGACACGGGGCCTCCAGTAACCTGCATCCTGCTGTGACTTCTGCACTCACAGTTGGTGATGTCTTTCTAATTTCCAGTATCTTTGTCTCATAAAAGATAATAAGAAGATAAGTTTCAGTTCCCCGTTTCCCCTCTTCTTTCAACACCCAAATGGTGCTTCCAAGAACAGTGCCTGACTGTATCCCTAAACTGCCCTCCAGGTGTCACTGGGGCAGGAAATCACTGTTCCCAACCTCAGTCTGTTCCTTGTTACAGTAAGTTCCTGGCGTATTTTTACTCAGAAAGGTGTATGGTTCAAAGGGATTCTGTAAAGGTAAAACAGACCCGTTAAATTCAAATCTTTGTAGAGATTAGATCTCTTCTGAAGTTCCACTATGCAAACAGGTTGTGTTTTAATGTATAAACATAGAAACTTCACTACAGTGGAAACAAGACTTAAGATGTTGTCCTTTTTTTCCTAAGAGTGAGAGAATAGTATGAAAGATTTCCTAAGTGGCTGTGATAGATCTCTCCACAATAACTTGGCACATGTAATATGTACTAATAGTTTGTCATAAAAGAACGATCAGTACTCTAGGGCACCAGGCATAGGCTGCGGAGCATCAGGTTCACCCAGAGGCTCTGCACATATGCTGTTACTTTTGGCAAGTGGCAATCTCACCGTGCTCCAATTTGTCATCTAAGAAATGAAAGTAATAGCTCTGCCTCTCCATCAGCGTTGCACAACTAACCATGTTAAAGTTCTGATAGTAAATATGAGAGTATTTCCCTGTTACTGAAGACTGAACAATTATTTTTTAAGCCCAGCTGGTAGGGCATTCAGTGATGAAGGCCAAGGGTGGGTTTGGATGAAATTTATGGCATATTGGACAAAAGCTACAGGACACTTGCACAGAAGCTATTCTTCTCATCTGTGCTTCTCTCCCAGATTTTTAGGGAACTGCAGTGAAGAGCATACTGTTAGTTTCAGTGCCCCAAAAGTTGGAAAATTTTTAATATTATGCTATTCATAAAACAAGCATTTAAAGAGTTTCTGAAAGTAGAAAATGCTTTTAGGGAAAGGAATGCAAAGAGAAAACACAGGATGCCAGAAGGCAGCACGGAGAAAAACAGACTGAAAAGATTTAACCTGAAGTATTTATAAATTTATTTTCTTATTTGCATTTTTTTAGCCGTAATATGCAAGCTAAACCTTCCAGAAGTTTCAAATGGTACTTTAAGACCTCTGGAATACAGTCTGCTAGCCTGAATCCAAAGCTTTTGTCCTTCTCACTTGTTTTCCCACACCATTACTATCCCATATATAATACCTTAAAAAAAAAACCAACCATGTAACCCATCAAGTTGGGTTTAATTTACACAGAAAAAAATTAAATTATATATTTCTCTGGGCATCAGACACTCCTGTTTTCAAACTCTAGACCAAAAATACTAAGTTAGACCTTAATGTGGGCTTAACATAGACTTAAAACTGGCTGGTTTTGGTTAAAAGCAACTACAATGAAATTTAAGAAATAAGAAAAAGTTACATGAGAGAAACCACTGGGGGTTGGATTGTGTTGGATTTTTATTCATCTTTATTAAACATTTCCCAAGGAAAAAGAAAAAAAAAAAACAAACCCCCACACATTTTTACCACTGAACGCCTTCCACAAGAACCCAATAAAGAACATTCAACCTAGCCTAAGAAACAGAAACATGTCAAGGAGGAAAGAAAGCAACTATGTTCACAGGATGAATCAAATTCTCTTTTTGCTTTCACAGGCAAGACAAAGAGTTGCCCAAGCGCATATAAACAGAAGCGATGTGTATGGGCCAGCATAGAAACCTCACATTTTGATTCAGCCTTACCAGGCAGATTATCAGCAAGCATAAATCATTGCAGACAATGGAGGCAGGCTGACAGCAAACATCTGATTATTTGGCCATCTATTTTGTCCTGACTAATGTTGGAAGCGGAGAGCCCACAGAGGAAAGTAGAGCTTCCATTTGCCCACAAACTCACTAGCACAGTATACCCTTTATAGGACTCAGAGAAGTCCTCAAGCCTTCATTTAACTTCAGTTGAGAACACCCAAACGGTAGCGGAGTGCCTCAACAACATCAAAGTGAATGTGGTCACAGGCGCCTTTCAAGTCAACAATATCTGCTGCTGTTCTGCCTTCCTGACGAAAGAACACACCTAGAAACAGCGTATGACAGAGCCAGTTTCCAGTTAGCCTCTGGCACAGAAAAGGACTAATTAATGTTTCACTTCAGTAGGATCTTCTGTGCCATCAACCCAGTCTAGCCCATTTTTTAAGTGAAACTACTGAAGACATTGGGACTGTCTCCATCTTTTGCATCAGGCAATTGGTTCCTGGTCACACAATGTCTCTACAGGGACATAAAATAGTTTTAAACCTGAGAGCAATCCAAACTCCTAAGCCTATGTGGCAGAGACTAGCTCATACCCACACTGCTCAGAGCTATGTGTCTCTACAGCAGACTTGTCCTAAACAGAATTACTTGAGAAAGTACAAAGCAGAGCCACAGTGAGAGCTAACACATGAACTGCATAGGTGATCAAGACTCAGCTGCTCAAACTTACCTCCTGGCCCTCTTCCACTTAGAAGAACAAATCAGCCACAGTATACAACTTCCAAACTTTGACTGAAGTTACTTTGACATCTACAACTCATTTTCTAAAGTGACTTTGGGTATTTCTGATCCTAAGACAAATCAAGCCTCACAAAAATGCAGAGGGCATTATCTCCTAACTGGATGATCCACTACTGAAAATGGATTTTAAGAACTTCAGACATTATTGAATCTATTATTGAATACTGAGCTGATATCTGAAAAAGACAAAATAAAGGTATACGAATGGAGAACAATTCTAGAGTCAAGCTTTTGTGAAAGAAAATTTAAGGAGGTTCAAGGTATTTTTCATACAGGATAGGCAGATGTAAGTGAATAAGAACCAACTGAGAAAACCCTGTCAAATGCAAACGTCTGCTACCTGGCATATACTTTTGTTCTTCTGGGACTACTGAAAAAACCTCCACTTACTGAAAATTATAACAGTACTGAGCTTGCCATCTCAACTGCCCAGTATCACGCCATCCTCAATTTATTTGTCACACAGAAACCACTTTTCAGTAAAGATCACCAAGAACTTCTACAATATTGAGTACTTGTTGGCTGTAAAATTCTGTGAGTGCCAGCAAACTCAAAGATTGACAAAGCTGTGTCCCAACTGATCGCTGCTGGCAAAGCAAGTTGGAGACAAAGTTCAGCTCCTGTCCCAAATATAATTCTACAGGAAAAAAAAAATTAACTAACCACAAGCAGAAGTTTCAAGAGTCTTTTGACCTGGAGTCATCGTTCTGTATTCAATTCTGGGTTATGTAATGCCTTCTTCCCTCCTCACCCAAGCTTTATATTTTTTTTAATCTCTGCAAAATGGAGTATAGATATAGTTATCTATTACTCTTGCTGATCAATACCATCTGTGGCAAAAGACTAGGGAGTTATACTGGACAGATTAGACACTGAAAAGCTTTTAAAATTACCAAGAAATCAAGGGCAACATACAGTTCTGTTGACTGGTCTGGATTAACTCCCAAAACTGGCTGATAGAAAGACGTGAGAATCTTTCCAAGAAGTTAAAACCTGTAGCTAATAAAAGTAGCTGCAATATGAAAAATTAGGCTCTTCTCCCTTTAAATCACAGCCCATAGAGGCACTGAAGTAAATCCCTTAATCTCTTTTTAAGTAGCTATTTTATCCCAACTTCCTCTGTGGTTTATACCCTCAAAGCATCTATACCACAACTCAAGAACAGCCTAGGCAAGGAGCTTCAAGTTCCTTTTCTTCAAAAAGAATCTATAATTATAAAAAAGGGGGGGTGGGGGGGAGGGGGAGAAACAAACAAACAAAAACCAAACCACTAAACCAAGACGACCACTAACCTGAGTTTGGCCTTCCTGATCTTTTAACCCTTTTTCCAAGACCATGCATCAAAAAGAAACATTCACCACTCTTAAAACCACCATCACATATTCACTTAGGCATGCCAAGGATTAAAACACTGTATGTTTGCATCTTTTCCAAGTACGTATCAGTTCATGAATCTCTTTTCATCCTTGTAACCCATTTACGGATGAGAAAAGTGGAACAGCAATTTTAAGGCCTCAAGTCTGTATCCATGGACAAGTTTTCTGCTTTTTTCACCACAGTATTCAGTAGAGCACTGGGCAGATGCAAGGGGATCTGTCAAGATTCAGTGCACAGCAGCCAAATTAACTTGCTCCAGGATTTCTAGCAAGTCAAGGGTAGACTGAGGTGCAGATGCAGAAATCTAAATCTCTTAGTCATTGGCTGAAGCTGAATGGACGAAGAAAAACCCTAGAAAAAACTTTCCGAAGAAAGGTTCAGTCATAAGTTTTAAATGATGCTGCTGTTTCTCAGGGAAAACCAGAAAAGTGTATTTAAGATGTTGGACCATGCCTTCCTCAAGCAAGGACAATTCCATAATACCATAAATCTATGCCTGACTCATTGCACAATAGCATAAAAGGTGCTGAATTATGAAGGTGAAAGTGTTCGCTTACACAGCCTTCAATTTAATGGTGACACATAATTTTTTTTTTTTATATATATGTTTAGGGTTTTTTTACAATACTTTGCATTTTCACAGAACTTTACAAATATTAACTAACCATCATAATCTTCACCAGGGAGGCAAGTATCATTACCTACACATTACAAATAGGAAATTCCAGGCAAAACAGTTGGGTATCGTATCTACGACCACAGAAGTCCTGTCAGTGCCAAGAGGAGTAGATCCTTGCCCCCTGACTCACATTCACATCATGCCTCTCAAATTGCATACCAGACTGGCCTCTTCATTTGATAATAAAGGTCAGTCCTATCTTTTAGTTTTCATGAAGAATAATTTGCTGTAGATGTTGACATCTTAACTTGAGATCTGGGTGATTCCACTAGTTCAGCAGAGGAAACACCAGCATAATGCTGAAGGTTACAAACTGAAGTGTAAGATCACCAAATTTTAAGAAACATGCCAGAGAGGCAGATGGTTATATAGTAATGAAAGGAGAGCATTATAAACTAAAACCACATTCTACAATCTCCTTCCTTGTTTAGACATATGCACCCTGACTATTTACTAAACCCATTGCACATCTTTACATTTCATCATCTGCATCAGCTCTGAAATTTTTTGTGTTTGTTTTTGCTTAAATAAAAATAAACAGAAATCTTCACACCTGGTGCTCACATTTAAAGTCACAACACACATAAAGAACTACTCACGAACTAGGAAAGGGACACTCGGTAGCTGAATTATGGGTTCCCATAACATTTCATTCCTTCAGTTAATGCATTTCTTTGAACTCCTCTGTCCTAAGTGCACAGGATATATGAGCACATCAACACTTCCATGACAGGCCAAATCACCCACTTTCCATAGCAGTAGATTGGCATGTCACAGAGAGTGTGATTAGGAGGTCATCAGAGTACACAAAGCACCAGATTAAAGCTCAAAACCAAGACATATTTGCTCCTTTGGTTATTAAAAAAAGATCAGAAAAGGAAAAAAAGCCCTGTTGTAATTGAAAAATATGAGGCTTAATATATTGTTGAAAATGCTTCTGTGCAAGGCTGGTCGGGATTTTTTTAAACCAACAGCATGTTATCTTTTGATAGAGAAAATACTCGTTTATTATAATGTAGCCTCTACTTAGGTTGGTATCAGGTTGACAGGCCAGCACCATTTGTTGCTGCACCAAACTCTTAGTTTCAAAGTAAGAGAAAAAAGAAAAGATAAGCAGAAGGTTGAACACATGTTCCTAACCTTGAGATCTTTTTGATTCTGTCTGTAGATTGCGCTGCTGAATATGTTATTAAAAAAAAATCTGGTAATTCTTTGGATCTCCATATTTCTCTCAACTCTAACCCACTACGACCCACCTTCTGCTTTTTTAATGCAGGAATCTGAGTCTGCCAGTTTGCTATGCTTTCTGAGAAAATCCATGAAAAAGAAGGGAAGCAGGCAAGCTATCACCATATCCTACTGATGTCCAGGAAATGCCAGCCTAGCAGCTGTCACAACAAACAAACTTCAAAGTCAGAGAAAAAAAACCTAACATTTACCCTTACTAACACTGTATCATTAATGAAAAAAACTTTATGAGAACCAGAATCAGCTTAAGAAGGAGAAAGAAGTAGCAGGGAGGTATCTGGTTGTTCGGTGGGTTTTTTTTTCCGCCCTTCTGAAGGAGAGATCTAAACGCCCACGTTCTCCAAAATGTCCTTGATTAAAATCTTCAAGAAAGTTATCATTCATGCCACCTCTAACCTTATGTCTTCTTGCTGAAAATTTTCAAGGGAAAAATGCTTCCATCACGTCCTTGGTGCAAGTACTCAAGGATGTGCCTTTCTCACGAGCTCTGAAAATCTTAAAACCCCTTGTCTCCTTGAAGGAGGTAAAAGGATGTCTGCTAAACACTTAGGTTTACATAACATTTCTTCCCTCTTACTGAAGAAAAAAAACTCTTTTTAGAAAGCACTTCATATTTTGAGAACACTGAATGCTTTCTTTCCTTTTTTTTTTAGTATTTTTGGCAAAGTATGTTTTTGATTATTTAAAGATAATCTCTATTCTAAATTGCATCTGACTCACATAACCTCCATACTTTGGAAACCACAATAAAAGTGCCATATATTGGCTATAAATGAATAGGGAGTGAGTCAGTGAATAGTTAAGGACATTCCACGGAAACGCATGAGCTGCACACTAAGTTTTTAGAAAAATATTCCATTTCATTTTTAGAATTAACAGCATAGGTTACTTGGAACAAAGAAAATACTCTTTTTTTAATTCCCAGATGCGATGTGTTTTGTTTTCCTTATGCGTCTTTGTCTACTGTACAAAGACACCTTTAGTGAAGTGACAGAAACACTGGTGTTTTCAGAGAAAGAATAGTCACAACTTGTACATACTAAAGAATTTCTGTAATTAAGATTTTTTTTTTAACTCTTTCACTGGGAATACCTCATTCTTTGGCCTTTGCAAGGCCATCTTATAATACCAGCTTACAGAAACGACTTTAAGGAAATCACGTTTTTCTCTAGCTACTGAGTTCAAGTGTGCTTAAGTTCAGTGCTTTAAGTATTTAAAAAAAAAAAAAAAAGTTGATACTTCTATTTGCAAAGGCTCGTATTCTCAGCAATGTCCTCATATTGAATATATGAAAAAGTTCATTAAATACTAACTGAAGTTTTCCATGCATCATCTTGTTTGCAGATCCACACTGGGGAGCCATGCCCCTTACCGCATGCATCCCAGATCCAGTAAGTATGGTATAAATAACTACACAGAAATCCTAAGTAGGGGACATGAGACAAACCGAATTCTTACAGCAGAAGCTTATAGCTATAAAAAGAGTCATAATAACTCTCATTCTATCAAACCCATAGCTACTGTCTGAAAAACAACTCTTTTCAAGATCAAAATCTGACAGAGCTAAAACATTTACTACAGAGGGACCTAAGAGGAAGGTTTTCCATTCCAACTTAAAGCCAGAAAAGCTGACTGGACCATAACTAAGCATAAACTTAAACATGATGTGGAAACATATCTGGGATAGGGACTTAGCAATCCTGGCAGCCATAATTCACTTCCAGAAAAGTCATTAACCACGTAGGTGCTGAGCATGCTGGAGGACCCCAGCACAAAGCTAGGGAAAAAAACGAACAAGCGAAAAACCCAAACATGGTAAGGAATTGCTCAGTGGACCTAGGTGTACTAAAATCAAAGGCATGCCGTATTCTTTCCCACTGCCTCTCCTGACTTGGGCTGCACTAGGCATTTGGATGGAGAACGCAGGTCAAGCTCCAACACAATCATCCAGCCACATCTTACCTATCCCCTGGAGAGTAGGAGTAGGCAGTCAGTGACCCCCCCCAAATAACAGAAGATAACTGTATTGATTAATTATTAATCTCACATTGAACCATGGGGACTGAAGAGGACAGGCTCTTGCAGCCAATATTCTGCAGTCATAAATCAAGGTCAGGCAGAGCTCTGGGGACAGACCGGTCTTGACCCCAGAGCCTGCGTTGACGGAACCTCACCTTTTTTCCACCCCTACTCATCTGTCACTACCATGCAAGGAAAGTTCAGGGTTCAAGGTTCAAAAGAGAGTCTACCCAACTACACCTTTGGCTCACAACAATATTAAGCAATCGTCTCTGTTAAATGACAGCTTGGGACAGCAGCTCTTTGAGCTGAGTACCTAAATAAAGAACCCTGCAGGATACTAGAAACAAAACTTAAATCAGCAGCTGTTTTCTATACATGACAAAATCAGGATTTCCTCAGATGAGATAGGTGTGGGAGATCCTAAACCCCTTCCCACTTAATCCCCATAGAAAAAAAAAAAAAAATAGAAAAAGTGTCCACCCACAAAACTACTTTAAATCTTTTCACCTCTTCTCAAACGGAGATGTACACTCCCCTGACATCTCTACCAATAAAACCAGAAGGAGGAGCGAAGCTTAATGAGATATAAAAATATAACTGGATTCCTTTTTGTATCATTTGTTGCTTTTATTTTTGGACTGTTTACCCACTGAGGTGACATGATCTGTAGCAACACAGCATAACCCTAAAACCCAGCATCCCTCTCTGCAACACTTGCTCTGGTGCGTCCAGGCTGAAGCTAAACAAGGGCTGATGGTGCAGAAGCGGATCATCCACACTCAGAAAATGAAACACAACAGACAGAGGGATAAAAGAATTCTTATTCTTCAGGAGTTAGCTTGTAGCTGGGTACATGTGACAGAGAGACAAGGATGGGAAAGGCTCTTCCCAAGAGTACGAACAGGGCAGACAGCCCAGCATTTTCAATTGGGAAGATAACAGTTCTAGTGTGTCTAAGGAAGACAGCGACTGCTTTCTATCATGTAACTTTCAGAGGACATTTTTCAAGAGCAGAAGGACTAATTAGGTCATCGTGAAACTTCACATGCTTTCAGCAAAAACTGTACTGGCTTTGCTGAAGTTGTCTCTTCTGTAATCTAAAATGGCCCATCTCTTCAGCCTTGCCCCAACAGCCTTCCTCTGCGGCCCCTGTCTGACCAAATGGTCCCTTGTTTTGCCCAGCCGGGTACTTTTACAACACAGAACAAGGTGCTTTTACCAAATCAAATGCCCCAGCCTAGCAAACTAAACAACATTTCAAAACAGATCTGGCTCACCTGGTGCAATTTCCCCTGCCGCTTCCAGCAGTTTAGAGATAATGTAGGATTACCAAAGTTAGGCATGCTCCCAGCTTTATATTTGGAGTACTATAAAGAATGGCATTTGGTTTGCTTTCTCCTGTTCATACCAGTGAAGTAGGACCTTCTTAAACTGAGCCACTCCAGAACTGAAATATTCCAGTAACCTAATATCACACAAGCTTAAAGGCCTATCCCCAAATGTGTGCTCAGAGTTGTCCAGTGAATTCAAAGCCACAAATACAAAACCCTTCTATACATGGATAACCCTTTAATACAGCTATTTCTTCCCAGTGAGCTACAGTATGCATGCAATACTGGGTACTGCTCTGAAGTTGGAAGCAAGCACTATTTATACTGCAACAGAGAGCAAGTTTGGTCTTAACAGGAGGGATGCCAGCTTCCCAAGCTTCCCAAGCTGGCATGCATGATGGTTTTGCACACAAGAAAATAAAAATGAGGAACAGAGGGCAGAGGAGGGAGCAAGAGCTGTAGCCCTCACTCCTTCTGTCTGTATCTATTACGAGTGCAAAACCAGCTGTAAACAGTAGAGAAGTCCCTATTAAGCAAAAATACCAACCTGATTAAACAGTGGGCAAAACAATTACACATTTTTGGACCTAAATTAGTCCACTACAATTCACTAGGATGATAAAGGACCTCCTAAATAAACTAAACATGCAGTGTAAATCTGCAGCCTTTATCAGAATGAGTAAACAGGTGTTGAAGGCTTTTAAGTTGTGGGGAAAAAGACTCCTGAAAAACAGCTTTTAATGTGATTGCACCAACTTAAAGAGACGGAAGAAGAGGGTAAAAGGAAAAAGAAAACACCTAACATGTCATACCAATCCTTTGCCAGGATGTTGTAAAATTCTTCATTACATTTCCTTGAATTTTCTCCCTATATTCTGCCGGTGACAGCTTGATTCTGCCTACGCTTATCAAACGGATGGGTGCATGTACAGCCATATGATGGAAAAGAGCTTCTCCATTAAAAACAGCAGCTGAAGGCAGTTTGCTGCCACCAGAAAAAACCCTCCATGCTGCAGCTCGTTCTGCAGGAGCCCTCAGGAAAGCCCAATTTGGGACACAGGCCAACGTGACTGCCCAGATGGGCCGCACAGAGCCCAGCGGCCTCAGCTGAAGCATCCCTTGGTCTAGGCAGCTGCACTGAAATGGAGGGCACAAGACCGGTGTGTTTTTGTGTGCATGCCCGTGTATGATCTCTGGGCTACGTGAAACTAAAGGCTTTTTACCACCTTCTTGCAGAATCCACTCCATGACTCCAGCACATGCAATTCTCAGGAAGTTTTTGTCATTCACACTGAAATTTTTCCTTGCTGAGTTTTACCCCTTTGAACATCTTAAAATAATTCCTTTTTTGTCTTAATATTTTACACCCTTCAAATACTTGTAGATTGTTATCATATGTCTTAGTCATCATTTAGTCCAAACTGTACATATTAAAATCTTGTAATCTTTGCTCATATTTCAATCTCTTCAGCCTCTTAACTTCTGTTGCTCTTCTCTGAATTCTCCACTAATTTCTTGACAACTTTTTGGCAACAGAGTGGCCAGAATAATAGTGTCATGGACACCTTACGGCTGTACAGAGATAAAGAGGGAAACTTGTGCAACACCAAAATGACATTAGCTCTTCCCAGAAAACAACAAATATGTCTAATCTGTTGTCCAGGATCACTTAATTTTAGTGGCTGCACCATGAAATGCTCTGAAATACAAGAACAAATATTCACCTAAAAATAATAAATCAAGAGTTTAATATACTCAAAACAGTGTTTAATTATTCTCCATGTCACCTGTGAGGAAAGTAACATGGAACAGTATTTACCTGCAATGCTGGAGAGCAAATGGCTGAAGGGAAGTCTCAAAAGACATGACCCATCAAAAAGAGGCCACACCAAAACAAAGAATCCAAACAGTTTCTTCACTACAAACTACATTTAGAGGCAAGTTACAATCAAAAAGGTAAGGAGACAAAGCAAGGCTTAAAAAGGGAAATCTTTTAAAACAAATACAACTCTCCTAAGCTCTGGAAAATTCTAGCATACAAAATCTCTACAAAATAAGACAAAGCATGGTAGCCTTCTGTGCTGGATATTTGGACAGTAGAAATATTCTTCAGATAAATCTGATCAGGCATGGGACTAAGATGCATATAATCTAACTATTATCTTCCTAAAAGTTAGGAATCTAACTGAAGCCACCATAGTAATCTCCAGAGAGCCATTAATCCCATCCTAAAACTGTAATATATTTAGGATGAATAGCTCTCTAGAGGTATTTCTCCTCCTCTCCACTGATAACAGAGAGAGACTAAATAGCTGTCTTTAGTCATCTTAAAGGAAAATGCAGTCAAGTAACCTGTATCCAAACATCATTTTTAAATGCTGGTCTCTGAAGGAATTAATGTAAGCAATTAGAATTTGCAGGCACTTTAAATATTATCTTCTCTAGAAATTTCCAATTATTTGGAATTAAAACCAAAAAGAAAACAAACAAAAGGAAGAACCTACAGATTCATATTCAGATGTCTTCTCATCTTTCCAAGAACTAAACCAATGAGTACTGAACATCTGCTTGTGTAGAAGATTTTGTTCCAAACAAGTCTGCAAACATTGGTGGCAACATGACAGGTTCAGTACGACACAAATCTGTCATTGCCTTAAGATGTACAGTTCAAATGCTCTGAAATGGCTATTAACTAACTAACTAAGGTCTGGGAAAGGGCATTCAACCTTCTTCTGGTTCACAGTAGGCTGAAACAGCAAATGAGCATGAACGAACTTAGTCAGTAGAGAAGACTCACACAAAGCTGGGACAGAAATCGGACAAAAAGTTTCATTTTAGAGGACAATTATAGGGAACCATATGGTTGCAATGGCACTGATCTGCAAAACTTCCAAAAATGCTACCAAGAAAATTATGTACGAGGAAAACTGAGAGAGTAACAGCAAGTCTATTAAGCCATAGCTGACATGAGAGAACACAAACTCTTACCACAGGGAACTTGCAAGCTAAGAGGAAGAAACAAATTTTAAAAAGAACAAAGGACGTGGGGTGGGGATTAAAAAGAAAAAAGAAATGGAAACCAGAAGTATAGGAAAAGCAATACAGTATATTGATATTACAAACCAATTTTTAAGTCAGTAAATTCAGATTACAATGGAATTAAGTGGCTTTTAAGTGAGGCCAGGATAGTCTCCTGGACATTCCACTTCAGGGAGGCAACACAGGAAGAAGGGACAACACAATACAGAGGGCATAAGGAATACAAAAATATCTATAAAAAACACTTGAAGGACACCAAGGCTCCAAAGTGACTACAATTTTCTAGAAGCAATACTGGAAGAAACAGTGCTCCTCCCAGTCCTCACAGCAGAGGCAAGGATCAGGCAAGGACACAAATGCTAGAGACAACTGTGTCACACATGGATGCAGATGGCATCACTAAGGAAAGATTTTACTTGATTGGCCATGGGAAATGCTACTAAAGAGAAGAGGACATCCACCTCATAGAAAAGGAGGAGGATGTCTAAGCACCAACTTGCTAACCTACTGGAAGGTCTCTTAACAAGGAGTAAAATGGGCAGGTGAAAAAAACCTAACGGCTCTGTACAAGCAAGAGTAACTTGGTCGGGACCTGCAAAGATGAGGTGAGCAAGACAGAACATAGGTTGCTAGGGGGAAAGAAAAGGAGGAGGATAAAATATCTATCATGTAAGCATCTCTTGTGTCCATATAATAACAAAAGAAGTTTGGTGAATAGAAAAATAAACTAGAAATCTTAACACATTATCAGATTGTGACTTAATTAGTGTAACAGAAATCTGATGGGCTAACTTGCATGACTTCAATAGAGATACAAAAGGGTATATAACCTTTGTGAGAAGAATATGGAAGAGGAAAAAGGGAAGGTGAGATGCCTTCTGCAGACTGCACAACCATGCTCTGAGGTCCAGAATGTACTGAGCATCAAGCATACAGGAAAACTACAGGTAGTGATTAAAGGCAGAAGAAACCAGCTCCACCATGGTGGGGAAAAACCACAATTAGTGAAGTAAGCCAATCCATTTGCATGAGAGAGCTGGTGAAGATGGGGATTAATTACACATATTCTGTGGAGAAAAGAGTACAGCAGATCACAGCTTTCCAGCACTTTCACGGAATTCACATGAAACTTTTTTACTGTTCTTTAATTCAGAAAGTAAAGACCAAAAAGACATTTCCTCTAGACTGGGCTCTAGCCTGTATGGATGAACAGACTGATTGGGTGAGAGTGCAAGACAGACAGTCATGACGTTCACAGTTCTTCAGAAAAGGAAGGAGAAAAGCAAAATAAAAGTCAATGGACTTCTAGAATGTAGATCTCAAAGACCTTGGAGAACTAGAAGGTAAAAATCCCTGTCTGAGTCTACTGGAGAAAGGAAGTTAAAGAGGCATAACCATTCTTCCAATAAATTATAATCATATATGCACCAGCTATCCCAATAAAGAGGAAAGAAGGAGAATAGTAGGGTTTTAACTTCACTAAATTATGAGCTCTTTACTCCTACCAAGATAGGAAAAAAAAGCCTGAAGAATGCAGAAGGATATCAGAACACATAAGTATAAAACTGCACAAACATGTAAGGACAAAATCATAATGGTCAAAGCACAAAGTTAACAAGGTGTATCAAGAGTAACAAGAAGCCACTCTATTAGTACATTTAGGTATGTGAGGGAAAATGTGGATCTGTTAATCAATGGAGAGAAAGATCAACTGACAGATGATGTGAGTAGGCTGAAGTGCTTAACACCTTTTTACGTACCACCTTTCATTCAAAATTTCAAGTGGAGAGCCATGGATAATTCACTTAATACTCATGAAGAGGGAGGTGTATGGTCTTACTCCAAAAGAAAGAGCAAACATATTAGGGAGTACTTAGCTAAATTAGGTATTTTTCAAGTCATCTGTGTATTAATTTCATCCCGGTATCTTTAAAGAACTGTCTAAAACAGACTTTCAGACTTTGCAGAAGACAAGTAAAGACTGAAAGAATAAATCTAGTACCTACCCATAAAAAGACAGAGAAAAAAGAAAGAAGAACAAGGGAATTCTAGGCCAGTCAATTTAAGCTTAGTTCCCAGAAAAACTATTGAACAATGAATCAAACTAGCTTGTAAGCACCTAAATATAAAAAAGGAGTAGCAATCAACATTGATTTAAGAACAAATCATGCCAAAACAACCTAATTTCCTTCTACAGCAGGATAAGAAACCTTGTGGAAAGCAAACGTCATGTACCTTGACTTTGTTTTGGCCTTTGATAATCTTATATAATATTCTTATAAGCAAGCTAGAACAAAACAAGCATAGTCATGGTATCACACAGACGCAAAGCTATTTGGATAAGCGAATCCATGCAGTAATTATCACAATACAAGAATACATCAACCAGTTTCTGCCCTGAGTTTTGTTCTATCTGACTTTTTCATTAATAAACTAGATGATGGAATAGAAAACATGTTTATTGAACTTGCAGACATGAACCTGGGAGGGCACTGAATAACTTAACAAAATTCAAAATTACCTTGGCAAATAAAAGAAGTCATCTAGAGGCACTGGATGAGATTCAACAGGAATATGGGTAAAGTAATGTACCTGGGCAGAAATAATTAATGACACAAATATAAGATGGGAATAACTGAGCATGTAGCAGTTTTTCAGAAAAGAACCAAGGGTTATTGTGAATTATAAGTTTGATTTAAGTTATTAATGGTGAAGCAAGGACTGAATAATCATTTGGGGGTTTGTAAAAACAGACACGCAGCCCCAAGGACACAGGAAGTTATCTTTCAGCTCTACTCAATTTGGAGAAGTTTCTTAAGAAGTAAACTGTCAAATTATGGGCAGAACTTTTCAAGAAGATGTGAAGCAGCTGAAGAATATGCAGAAAAAAAGCATGAATGATCATAAATGCAGATACCATAAACAGTGTGGAAAACCTGCCAAAAAAAGACTACATGTTACCCAGATTTTCAGTACAGAAAAGGTTATTGCAAAGGGAATGGGATTAATTGCCAAAGAAGTAATGGAAGTAAACTGTAGCAAGAAAGATTCGGGTTAGGCAAAAGGAAAATCTTTTCAATGGCAAGAATAGTGAGGTACTAGAAGAGATCATTTGAAGTGGGACTTACAGCTTAACAGTCTGGACAATCACTTGTCAGGAATAAGAAAAAATACAGTCTATCCTCTTTCGGGCAGGGAAGGAGACTACCCAAGTTCCTTAAGCCTTTCTCTTTTTTTGAAGGTTCTAGAATGGCTAAAATCGGTAGCATTAAAGACAAGCATTAAAGGAAAATCCCACAAAAGAAAAAAAAAAAAAGATGGTAGTGAAGCACTACAAAATTATCATATATCTTCAGATGAGAAAATTTCAGCCCAGAAAGGTACCGTCTTTGTGCTTGGATTTCAGCAAGATATGTGTTTATACAAGTAATCTAGGCCAGAAGTAAGTGAGAGTGTCTCGTACGATCCTTCAAGATAGCTTCATTACACAAGGATTGTCAATCCTTTAGGTTTCAGTATGCCTTAGATGCTTACAGATAAATCCATCAAGTCCAGAGACTAACAGAGAGTCTTTAGAATAGAAGCCAGTACCTGCTAGGCCTTTCAGCTGGTCTGACAGCAGCAGCAAGTCACAGCAAAGTGGCAGCAGCAAATTTAACCATTTTTTGTCATCTGCTCACTATCAGGAAAAGAAAAAGGAATAAAAGGTAGGAAACACCATGAAAGAAGCAGCAAAGGTAGAGTGCTGGAAATCAACTGAACCCAAGGCACAGTATCTAAGCATGATTTTGTTAAAAACATTTTTATCAAGACTGGAGTACTGTATTAAGAGAGAAGAAAATCTAATGAAGACTGGGCCTCAACTATATTTATTTTTAATGTTTGCAAGCTTTTCCAAAAGCAAAGAAGTTTCTTATGGTAACAACACACTGGCAAAACCACCTCCCAGTTCTGTGATGAACCCCAGATGTGCACAAGGAAGGGCACGGCTGTACGGTTCCCTCTTTCCTTCCAAAACAGACCCTCACCTTCCCATCCTTTGAATGCAGATTCTATTTCAACCAACTATTTACACAATTCACCATCCACACCCTTCTGTCATGGCCCACCCGGCGGCACTGGTCCCTGCTTCATTCCCTCCCTGCTTTCCTCACCTCCACAAAACCAGGGTCCAACTCCATCCTCTCACCCCTCTATCCCACTCGCTGCTCACCTTCCCCATGATCCCTGCCCCACGGTGCCTTGGGCCTCCTCCCCAGTCTTGAAGAGATAGTGCAGATCCTGACATGGCCGGTATTTCGGCAGCAGCTGCTGGGAGCGGAGCAGGCTGGGTTACCGCTGCTGACAGAAACAAGTTACTACCTGCCACATGAGTTTCCTTAAGTGCTGTTCAGAATATCAGGGCAATTATCTGAGGAAAGATGTTTATCTTGTGGTCAGATAAGAATCTCCACACAGTCAGGGCTGGGAGCTTCTAGCTATTGCAGTGGCTCAAATACCTCAATGGATTACTCCAGTCTGCAGCAAGTGTCGCAAAAGAAGACCGCAGAGAAATTATTTCCCAAGTGAGATTTCATAGCTTTTTGCCTGCCTAGAAGACAGGCACCTCAGCTGGCCCAGTGCATGAGACTTCACACAGCAGTTCACGTTACCTGGGCTGTCACTCCAGACGAAATGCCTGCTGGCAGATCTCCTTGAGCTCAGGACCTCACTTGGAGGCAGAAAGCCCTGCAGATATTGCTAAGCACCACGATCTCTATCCAATTCCCAGGACCACACACAGAAGACACAGCTGGACAGCAGGGTGGTCCAATGCATCTGGAACATGGAGTCCCACAGCAGAGGAGATGCTGCTGTGCTGCATTTGCCAACATGTGAACTGCAAACAGCATGGCTGAAAAGTGTAATGCAGAGATCAACCAAATGAGCGAGTCCCAAACATCACAGTACCTAGCAGACCTAAGAGGCCTTGACATAAAAGAACGCAAAGGCTCTTCCATCAATTAGTTCCACCTGCTTGACAGAGAGTTATAAAATTTCAGTCCTATCCTAAAGATACATAAACTGAGGCAATAGATACGTAATACCTTGCTTCAGGAAACACAGGAGGTCTGCATTTTTCTTGAATCGCTAATAAAGGCATAGGTAAAAACGCCTACTCCTACTAATATGAGTGGCAGAACAGTTTGGGGAATAAGATTAAGTTTTAACATTTTCCAAAGAAATTGAACCACTACCCAAACTCATTATTCGAACACTTCTTACATATTCGGACTCTTCCCAAATGCACTACTTGTAAACATATTCATAAGTGTAGGAATTAGCACATATATAAAAACTATTTTGTATACTTCTGTGGTGACTGCAGCTAACCCTGAAGCCACTGGAATTCTGATAATGACAGGACACATATGTGCACCAGATAACACAACTGAGATACCAGGAAGCAAATTCATGCCATAGTGATTCATGTTTCTGACTCCATCTAGTTGCTCAGTGCTGTCTGCTTCTACATTACTTGAAACCTCAAATAGCCAAACAGCTTTCCCAGTATCTACACACAAAACTTCAGAAAAATTAAGCTGTTTCCTTTAATGTGTGAATCAACCTGTAGGTCACATGGTATCTGCTGCAAAGTAACACTGAGACCAATAGCTTAATAAAAAAAAATTAATATGGCTAGTATGGATATTCATTACAAAGTCAAACAGAACTCAAATCGAGTAGAAAACCTACACCTACACTGTTCAAAGACTTGGCCAATTATCCCATGACAGAGTAAAGTAGGAACTTCCTCCAAGACTAGGTTTTTTCATACTTGTTCATGAGAAGGCTTTCCTTACCTGCTTCAGAAGTTTTTGACACTTTCAGTGAACTATGTGAACAACTTACTTGATTTCTTCAACAGTTCCTGTCTTCCTACAAATATCCATAAATATCTGTAGGTATCTGTAGATATCCATAAATATCTGTAAATATCTTTCCTGTAAATACCATACACCGCAATTCTACAACTTTTTAAAACACCATTTTTGGCAGAAATGTCACACCAGTTAGCTGGAATTTCTAAGCTCATCTAGAACCTAAGAGCCTCCTGGACAACATTTTCAAAACTAGTATCTAGAAGTGCTCATCTAAATCCATACGCTACTAGAAGTTCTCTGCATCCAGCAGCTTTGGCAGGTGCTTCTGGGCATTAAGTGCTTTGGAAAAAGTAGCTACTTATTTAGAAACATAAATATGGCATTAGGCAAGTGAGATGAGATAATCAGTTCTTTTAAAGCTTAATTCTTTACAGTTTTAGGATTAGGTTTTCTGCCTCCATATCATATGAAAAAACCTGAGGTCAGTTAGCGTACTTGAACAAACACCCTCTCTTTGACGCTAGCAGGTCACCATCCTCAATGAAGCTTTCAAGCTGATCACTCACTTTCTCTGCTGGCCGGGTAGAGCTAGAACCTACAAATATGTTTTAAATCCATCCTTATGCAGAGGGTTTTCACTGTACAAATCCAATGCTGTTTAGTGTGGAGATTCTACCAACTAACTCACAATCGGTTTGTCAATTATCAATTTTATGAATTAACAGCATTTTAAACTTATATGTGTACTTAGGAACAAAGTCAAATTAAACAAGTGTAATATGAGTAAGGCTGGCAAATGTACTCTAAAACATTCTTCAGGGCACAATCTCAACATACAATTACAAGCTCCTATTTTCACACTGTGCATAGGCCTCTTTTGGAGAAAATTAGTTTCTCCCGAGGTAGTTTGTCATTACTATGCTCCCACCATAGTCTGTTCTGCCATCACAACCAAGAAAAACCTCCCCCAAGCCCTCTTTCTCATCTTTGACCTAACCCTACACCAGAGTAGCCAAACGTAAGTAAAGCAGCTAGCTGCCAAGCAGAAACAGAATTTGTGAATACACTTGCTTTTCATGTAATAATTCTAGAAGTCATTGCAAATACATGGTATCTCTACCTTTGGTATGCTTTATTCCCAAATACTGGAGCTTATGTATGTACAAACTGACTTTAACAGAAAGGCATCTTCAGCACCTGTGGACCCTCCAACAACTGCACAGGAAAACAATGGTGTCCAAGGAAAGGCAAGGCAACCAGTACTGTCAAGAACAGTGCAATAGTTGGCATTATGATATTTTCCTCAGAGCAAAGAAGCTATTGAAATTAGTTTTGTTCTGGATCCCCAGTACAGAATGAATTGCTTGGGACAGCTTATCTATCTCTTAAGCCAAGTCAGCATGGGGGCGCTGAGAAAGGTAAGGCAGATCAGCTAAAGGCCTGACATCAACACGCACGCATTTAATTGTCTTGAAGCTGTGAGCAGATGCTCTAATTCAACAGCAAAGTTCCCTGTAGCTCCTTATTCAGTTAAGCTACACTGGTCTAAGACTAATTTACTCCTGAATTAAAGCAGTCCCCCAAGGATTCAGCACAACTCATTTTTGCATACTGACTTCATGCATTTTGCCAATTTGCCTCAGCTCTTCCTGAGTTTCCCAAGCCTCAAAGGAGTTTTCAGCCTATACCTGAAGGGAGCTTGGCTACTCCATCGCTGATGTTGAGAACATCAAACTGAGTGTTTTCTTCCACATTTTCCATCTAGAGCACAGAAAAACTAAAAAGAAAGCCCTTGCATTGCATAGCTGCTTCCTGCTCCAAGGTGAAAATTCAGTGGTTTTGGAATTTACCACTACCTTGCTCTGATTCTCACTCTTTTACTTTGTGGAAGCCAGTCTTGAGAACTGGCATGTTAATACACAGGAAACAAGCAGAAACAGGCAATGGAAAAAATGCAAGAGGATGCTAATCCCGAAGTGGAATTTGACCTATCACATCGTCATCGTTAGAGACTTCAAATCATGTCAAAGCTGTATCTACTGACACTGGTTTTGTTCATCATGATTTGGGAATGGCAGTCATATCACCATGCTCTACAACTTCTCATCACAACCACTGTTGTGCTACCTCAGCACTTTCTGGAAATTAATCATATTCCATGAATTCAGTACTAATTCAATTTGATACTAATCCTAAACCACGATTGTTAGTTCTCAGAAGATTCTAATAAAATTATCTATAGAAAGGATCAGTGATTTTTAAACCAAATTAGTTGCTTCCTTACAGTGAGAACTCAGACCACCATTTTATTTAAGTCAAAATTTAAAGCAACTCTCAAACTATAAGCACTCAGGGGAAGTATAGGTGTTCTTGTTCCATCCAGGGTCATTAAAACTTACCTGGGCGCTGGCAGCAGTTGGGCAATACTTTGTTTTGGCCTTAACTGCATGGATGTTCAGGTTTCAGTGATGCTTTGAGTGCACTCGCACAGACACACTTAAGCACACACATGTGCAGATGATAATCCCAAGAAACCTCAGAAAACTGAAGTTCTTGTATTAAGTTTATTGATTGAGCCATCTGAATGATAAACTAGATTTAGAAGCCCTACTGTATAGCAGCTGGCTGAAAGGAATGCTTAGAGGAATAAATAAATACACATCATGCCTGACGTTTCCTTTCCCCAAAATAAATTCATTCATTATAAACGAACTGTCACATCGTCACCTTTAGAGACTTCAAATTGCGTCAAAGCTGTATCTACTGACACTGGGTTTTGTTCAGCACAATTTGGAAATTGCAATCTTATCACCATGCTCTACCATTTCTCATCACAACCACTGTTGTGGTACTGGAGCATGGACTTTCTAAACTTGCATTTTTAATTCTAGATGTTTTTGAAACAGAATATTTAACGTCTCAGTGTCAATTAAAAAAAATTATCCCAATCCCAAAGTGATTTGTGTAGCACTACCAACCAAGAACTTTTAAATATTTTTATATATTTTATTGCTCAAAATAATAACAATAATAAATATGCAAATGAAAGTAAAGCCCTCTGGACAATATTTTCACTGATTTGCTGGAGAGAAGGACCCCTAGTGTCCACCTGGATTTTAGCCAGCTTGGGGTCTGGTGACTACACAGCTTCCAGGATGAAAAAAAATCATAGCTTGTAAAATATTTCCTGCAGACACCTTCCCATCTCTCGTATTTAGAAACCAACTGATTAAAAGAAAAAAATACACGTATACAGTTCTGCTTTCTTAAACTAATTATTTCAAAATATTATCTAGGTATCATGTGATCATCTGGACTCTGAGGATTCATCATTACTGATGAACAGGAATGTGCCTTGGCACAATAGTTTCAGTGGTTGATTATGCATTGCAGACACCTATAGATAAACATCTCTATCTGTAAAAAATGAGCACTGTCTCCAAAAGCAGTTTCTGATGAAGCTTTAAAAGCAGCATCAAAAAAATGTAATGCTAGAAGGATGAGGCTGCCCAGCCCTGTCATATAGTAGCATTGCTTTCTAAGAGGCAAAAAAAAATCTGCATCATTCCTTATGATCAGGGTTTCACCCATTTATTTGGCTAATCATTCAAATGGCTAAACAGACCTCTAATTTGAAAATAAAAACCGATTGATGCAATCACAAACAAGTTCTGAAATTGTGATTTATAAAAAAGAGGGGAAATCTTGTTCTAAGCCAAAACACACACACAGTTACCTTTTTCTAATCAGAGCATTCATTTCTCCTCATTATGATCTCACAAGCACATTAAAATCTTATTAACATTAATTACTTCTGAGCGTCTATGCATGAGCAGCGACAGGCTTGCGTGCGCGCGCGTGTGTATGTGTGTGTGTCTCTGGATCATATCTACATTTATATACCTTGCTGCACTTTGCTTATAAAACATGTGAAAATATTGCTGCTAACACCAATTAGCTAATTTCACACACACAGATAGTAAGCTGCTGTCTCGCTGCACAGCTTATTATAGACCAGCAGACAGATGGACAGACAAACAGACGCAAAAAGCATCACGGCTCCTCCTAAATGCAAGATCTGAAATGCCTGGCACCCCCAGGAGTGCGAGTTTTATCCTCGTAAGTCTGAGGGAACAAAATGACACAAATAAAAAAAAAAATAAAAAAAAATATAAGACAGCCAAATATCCCATTTTCTACACAGATGGGTTCAATGATGAAGTGATAGAGACAAAGAAAAACTGGCAGGCAGACAAGCAGCCGGCGCACAGAGAGATAGACGGAGACAGATAAACAAAGCAACAGAGAAAGAGATGAAAGCGTTATTCATATATGTGAATTTGGGCTAAACAATATCAACTTTATCCCAACAATAAGGTAAGGAAAGAAATGGCAGAGCCAAGAGCTACAATAGGTCCGACTTCACAAGCAAAATTAAATCCTGACTCCCTACAAAACTATTTATGGGTTCCATTTACACTGAGCACACTACACACAGCACTGCTGCTGGTGAGACTCAGCTCCACGACAAACTCCAGAACAAACACAGGCATCTAGACAGTTATTGCTGTCGAACTGCACCTTCCTCTTCTCTCTCACCTTTTGTCCCTCTCTGATTTAGATCCACCTCTCTCCTACTTCTATACCCCGTCCTCTGGATCACTTCTCTCTGCCAGGGGTTAAGATATGAATAACACATCAGCATCGCTCATCACGCCGAAGCCATGTTTCTCCATTGCTTGGGGATCAGCCTCCCAACCACAAGTCTTTCAGTCCTTTGCAGAGCCCAGTTGGACACTCGCTGGTTGTCTTCCTCTCTACCCAACTACCTCTCTCTCTCATCCTCTGCAACTCTGACAACTAACTGCAACCCTCAACTGGAATTAAAACTTCCACTGACATCAGTAGGATACAAGGTTTAGAAGCATCAAGATTTGCCTTTCAGCACTACCACTCTTTGTTTCACTTCTGTATTCTTCCACTGATGATGTGATCAGGCAAAACACCGTTAGGAGGGAAAGGATTAAAGCTTCAGAAGACACTTTTCTGGAGAAATATCCAGATGGCATGAAAGGCTACCTTATTGGGAAAATTTCTGACATGAACACATCTTCATTTCTCATGGTAACGCAACTGTTTGCATTTCTGCTCGCTCCTCTCAGATCAAGAGGAGGCAAATGTGGCAATAATTGCTGTTTTACCCCCAGCCTTTTTCAACTAAAGATTTCTGAGCACTTCACAAGATGTTCATTAAGCTTCAAGGCATGCAAAAGTTAGTCCAATCACTCCATTTTACTTCCAGGGAACAGAAGAGCAGTGAGGTGAAGTTGAAGTACCCAGATCAGTAAGAAGGCCTGCAGCAGACCCCAAAAGTCCTCTTGCTTACATTTCTCACATCTTCTCTTCCTACATGTGCCCTATCTGCGGTCACTATAAACGGTACCTGAACTAAAAGAAATAAAATTCAGTGTTTGAGGACTGTACTCAGGATGCTTGACTTCTGTTTATCTCACTCATGACCTTCTCCTGATGATGCTCATCTGGAAGGACCTACTCTCACACAAGCCCAGCACAGCTGCTGAGAGAACTACCATGAATGCAGTCAAGCAGTTTTGGGACATCAGGTGTACTTCAAACATCCAAATTAGATATGGAGTATTCACAACAAATCCAGTGATCCCAGGAAGCTTGGGAGCTCCTGGGCATGGACATTATTACAACTGCATTGCATGCAAGCGGTAAGCTTCATGCACCTTGACGGAATTCTGCCCAGCTCAGTTTTACTGTGCACACACGACAGACCTGGTCACACTGCAGTGAGGGAACCATGGTATATGGCCCTTTCCGCCACAAGGAACAGGTACATGACCTGCTCAGGCAGAAAATAAGTAAGCGAATTGAACACCACTCCATTTACTCAGCTTACTATGCTGCTTTTGTTAAGGTTAAATATATAGGTGTTGAGAGTAAAGATACAGAAAAGTAAAAGCTTTATAAAATAAGCAAAGAGCAATAGAGATTTGAAGCTTTACAGTTTTATGCATATGTCAAAGTAGGCGCTTGCATATTTTCTAAAACATAGAGCATAGACCTCTAAAGCCTCTCCTGAACCATGCAGAATTACTTCCTTCCTGGCCTCTCCCCAAAGTGCCCTGAGAGGAAGCAAGATTCTCTCTGGCAAGTCACGGAGCCTCACCAATGATGGTTAACAGCAGTTCAGCCAGAAGTTCAGCTCATTTACCCGGGCTTCCCAGAAGCTTTGAGAAATCCCTGGCCAGTCATTCTTCCAGATTCCAAGCTCCCTCCTGTGCTCCCACCTCACTGCTCTCCAGGCACATTGGAAACTTAGGAAAACAGGAGGGCCAAGGAGAATTTCCTCCTAAATACATCCATGATCCCTATCAAAACCGAAGGAAGGGCCACAGATACATGAGTTTGATAAAATGGTTAAGAAATAAGTATTCACTAGATTTGCTGACTTAATGCCGACATAGTTGTTGACTCTTTAATCCACCTTTCCCTAAAACTCGTATCTATCTCTCTCTCTCACTCTTTCTCTCTCTACTGGTTCATAGAACCCAGAAGGAAAAATGGTATGTCCTATAAAGCACTCCTTTGGAGTTCTGAAGACTTTATGCATCCTAATTACATATGGTGAAAGCTGTACCTCACTAAATTGAAAAACAAACCCAGAAGCTCATCTATTTAAGTAAATGCATAGCAGTGGAGATGCTTAATGAGAAAAAAGTTGGCAGTTTTTTCGTACCACAATAGCATGTAGAGGCAACTGTGTAACACGGAACCTCTGCAGAACTTCCCTATGTCCAAGTTTAGCATGTAAAGTGGATACAAGTGTCCTGAAAAGCAAGAGGACTCAAATACAATTGACTTGAGGATCTCTCATAGGACCAATGCTTATCAGCAGAGATATACCAATCTCGGAGACCATTCAATCTACGGAACAGGTCATCATGTATATGTGAAAGGGGAATGGGAAAAATGTCTATTTAGGGGGTATGGGGGGGACAAGGGGGGAAGACATTTATTGGCTTTCCTATACAAAGAAGCTTGACTTGCCTTTCTCAGGTGGGAATTCTCCCAGTAAACCTGGTCTCTGCATCAACTGTATTTATCTGCTTCATGAACCTTATTGTATTGTGTCTACCAAAAGTCACAGAAGGCTGAGACAGTATGAGAGCACTTGAGAGGTGCACTTGGCATCCAGACCAGCCTTGCGATCCAAACCCCTCTGCGTCCCTTTGGAGGTTAATAAGATGAGGTTTTACTGACTCCATCCTGGCTTTTATAAGCTTCTCAGGGATTACCAAAATTGGAGATTGCATATGAAAAAGCCGGTTCATCCATTTCCTAGAAGGGACATTCATCCCGTTTGCCCTTCGATCCCTGAAATGTGAGACATGCCTGAGGAGCGTTCTTTGTTATAATGTCTCACAAATATATCCAGTGATGGTGAGTCCATATGTCTCTGATAAAGAGAAAACCTTATTGTGCATTCCAGCCTTTTCTTTTGTAAACATACTACACTAGATGAATTTGGCTCTCAAAGAAGAAAGTATTAATTGTGCTGGCTAATAAAATTTTCTGTTGCTGTCCTTCCAGTCTGGCCTTCTAAGCATCAACAGACATTAAAACTGGCTCTTGGGAAGTAAAAAGATACTAGAAAGCAGTACGAACCCAAAACTTGTTTCCAAGTTTTCAAGAATTGAGATCTGAAGCTATTCATTGTACAGTTTTCAGATGAATGTACAGACAACTAAGTTCCTCCCACTGTTCATTCTCTGACGGATACCTCAGCAGCAACACATCTGTGCTCTGCCCAAATCCAGTACTTGCAAGCTCCCATTATTATTTACATGTGCTTTGTCTCCACTGACAGTTTAAACAAACAAGTAACAATCCTCTTCAAATGCTTTGTGTCCAGTGAACCCTTAGGGGCTATCTTCTCCTTTACATATTGCAGCTCTCACAGAGGTTAATAGCAGTTGCACATGCAAGCAGTTATACATACAAGAAGTCCAGAACAATGTAACTGTTTGAAGGTGCTTTCATCTTTACATGTGATAGGGAGCTTCGGTCTTCTTTTGATGACTATTTCATGAAGCAAGCACACCAACATTTATTTCAACAAGGTATACCCTTCCCCTATGATCATTATTGCACGAAAAGAGGTGACAGACTGGTCCTGTTTTCGAACATATACTTCTTGGACAAAGCTAAAACTGGAGCTCACTGGGACGTATCCAGCTGTGGGAAATCCAATCATGGAAATATAAGAATTTGTTGCTTACAAGTCCTTGAAGTTATATTAACTCAGTTTAAACAGTCATTATAAATAATAAGCAAAAAAAAACCACACAAAAAATTTTTTTTAAATTCTGCTATTAAAAATAAGACTTTGTTGGCATGTTAAATTTGTTTGGCCTCAATTTTCAGTTACTGTAGGGTCTTTTTATCTTGTTCTGAAAGTAGAAATAAGACTTTACAACTTAAGGCAATGAAGTTGTATATGTGTTACCTCAGTGGTGTAAAAAAAAGCCTAACAGTCTTTAATATAGCCAAGAATCATCCGAGCTTCCTTTGACCATGGAACATGGTCTTTACTTTTCCAAGTCCCATCTGCATGTACAATACACTGAGGAAGGAAGAAAGAAAGGCACCACTTCCTCTTTCTCTCTATGCCTCGATTGTTCCTGATTAAAAAATGGAAATAATAATGTTGATTCAGCTACTGGAGTTAAGCAAAACTAAATTAACTATTTTCGTTAAACACTATATTTGAATAAGTTTCTTCAGAAATGCAAAGTGCTATTTATTCATATCAGCAGGTATCTCTGGCTAAACTGTCCTGAACCTTTTGTGAGCATTCCCTTCACCGGCTGAACTCAGCCGATAAGTGCTCTCTGTTTTGAAGTACGTGTGTCACTCCTTTATCCAAAAAAGCCTACGGAAGACTTAGACAGAACTGGCACTTCTCTTTTTTGGGTAATGAGAACAAAGCAAAACAAAACAAATCAACAACTACAAAATCACACAAGGTCTCAGGATTAAAACTTTGCAGATGAGCAACAACAACAACAAAAAAGGCGTCTCTCTGGATGTTAAATTCTTTGCAGGCTTTGCCTGGGCATTATGAGAATAATCACCAACTCCTCCTAAAAGCAAGCCTTTCCATTAACTCCACAAGCTCAGATTTCAAGGAGATATCTTGTAAGAATCTTTCTTATTAATACACCCATGTTTGCTGCCACAAGGGAGACAGTATGTAACACAGCAAAAATTAGGTCAAAATCAGCAGCACTGTCCTAACGAAAACTGTCTCCTGGTCACAAATCACTTGTGGAGTACCACGCATTCTCTTTACTGCTTCAGACGTATGCCAACTGCAGCCAGTAGGCTAGAAATACAAAGCTAAATTCGGCTCTCAGTTGAATGTTGATTCTTCTAAATTTCATGGAATTGGTCCACTTTTATTCAAATGTAACTTAGGGCAAAATATGACCCATAAATATTTTAGCAGAGACACAGACGTTCAGAAATTTCATGTGGAACTTCTTATCCCAAGAGCACAGTCCTCTGAAGATGATTATTGTATGATGATTATTCCAGCTGACTGCTCATGAGGGAAAAAGAAAAGGGCTGTGGCCTCGTCCCACTCCTCTCTGGTCCTACTCATACAGAATCCTGCTGCTAAAATTTTCTCCCTCTCCTGCTAGTGGGACCAAGTTAGCCCTTCTTTTTGCATGAAGTTCAGACTTTTTGTCCTCATTTTCTTTGAACAGCTCTGCCCCCTGCCTGCGTCTCAGCTTTTATTTCTTCTAGCTGCTCACATTCTTCACAAACCTCCCTTCTAAATGCTCCATTTGTATCCTTCTACCACATCGAAGCCAATGTTCCATAGTAACATTACTCAACCAGATTTTAATAACTCTCTAAAACAGCTTACAGTCAACTGAACTGTGTTCCTGCACAACCAGTCCTAACCAGGGAAGTCCAGAAAAGTCCATTTTAGCTCACTTCCTTTTTGTTTTCCACTTTTTTTACCTGAAAAAGATGTGGAATGAAAATTAAGTTAATTTTGGTAGCAGATTAAATCATCACAGGGCTAGATATGGATGTGATTTAGACACGAGGGCTCTCACCCCACCATAGAGTCAGCTTTAACTGAGCTAGCTCAGTTATTAATAGCAGTTTGGTCAAGACAGCCTAGGGTTGAATGCAGTGAAAATATGTGGCTCAAAACATATGCAAAATTCACCTGAGTTCCAACATAATACAGCCTGCATTATCAGGGCAGAACAGTTGCTGCCATCTAAACTACCTAAGTAAATGCTAGTTCTTAATTAGCACTAGGTGAAAACATCCTCAAAAAAAAAAAAAAAAAAAAACAAAAAAAACCAAAACACCACCAAAAAACCAACCCAAAACAAGACCAGAACTATTCAAAAACTTAATTGGGAGGCTGAAGCAAACCCATTAAAGAAAGAGGTTGCAATGCACTTAATAAAATTAGCTAATATAGCTATAACTAATGCTTCCTCTCCCAACTGCTGTCAGAAACTGACGAACATCATTATCCCTATCCTGAAGACCAGTAACTGAGATATTGAGAAAGGAATTGACTTGTTGAAAATTACACAGAAAACTAGAAACAAACTACAAATCCTGCCTCCCTAATCAGTGGGTTATCCTTACCGGTACCTACGTACTTGCATACATCATGCTAGTGACTGTACTGAAATCTGATTACAACTTCTGATACCGCACCAGAGCTTTGTGCTGACACAAATATTTAAGATCTCTGTACAAGGTTAAAAAAAAAAAAAAAAAAAAAAAAAGAGAAAAGAGGAAAAAAAAGTTGTCTAAAAAAAGCATTAAGAAAGGCTCTGAATGGGATCCAGTGCCCCGTAAAAAGGGACTCACAGATGAGCAGAAAAAGAAAGTTAATTCCAGAATCCAGAAATGCCCAGTACCAGGGAAAAATACCGAGATTTCTCTTGCCTGGCACCAAGTACAGCATAGCCAAATGTACGGCAAAAGCACAACTGGCTTTTAACCTCATTCAGGAGCAGCTGCTTTCACAGCAGTGAAATGTTTCAGGCTGATCCTGACTGACTTAGTGAACAAATGATTTGAAGTTGGTATAGCTCAGAAGGAACCAGCTCATTTGGGAAATGTCACTATCTTAAAAACACACTTTTTCTATCCAACCAGAGCAAGCTTTGAAGCTTTCAAAACTTTGCTGTGGCTTGGAGAGGAAAATAAAAGTAGCATTTTTATGAAATGCGGGAAATTACAGAACATGGCTTGGACTTCAAATGGTCCGCCCATGAGCCAGGACAGGCTGGGCCTTCGCCGGGAACTTGTGTCGCTTCTAATCACCTGTATTAGTTTAGCACTAGCAAAAGTTGCCAGATTGGTAGCCCCAGGCGCTGAATTCTCTATTTATCCCCAAAGCAGGTACAGCAGGAGGGCAAGCTATCATAGAGGTACCAACCCCTGCTATGACTTCTCACGTCCAGGGACCTGGTGACAGGAGGGTGATGTGGTCTCAGTGTTGTACTGGTTTCCTGATGCCTCTGCCGTGACTGCCCACACGGGGGCCAGTTTCCCACGCTATGTTTCAGGAGGACGGGTTCCTAAACTGCAGGGCCTATGAAAGGGAAATAATGGAGACTCATCCTACAAGCATCCTCCGAGACTTTCAGAAAGAAGAACCAGGGATTATTTTCTTTGCATTATATTCTATCTGTCTCAAAATGAACGAATACTAGAGAGAGCAATGAGGCCAGAGAGAGTCAATGTACAGAGTACAAATGAGATTTATATGTGGCTTGAGTCACTCCAGCCAATTAGCTACCCACCAGGCTGTTTGGTGTATTGTCCCTACTGTATAAAGATTTAATAAGCAGTCACCTAGATGGGAAGCATGAGACTTGCAGAAAGGAAACTTTTCACTACTCTACACGGAAAACTAGAGCCCAGTCCTGCAACAGCTCTGCACAGCTGATTCCCACTGATGTGTCAGCGGCTGCAAAACGAGGCTCTTTATCACGACAGTCCACGTAGGTGGAAAATATGGGAAACACAGGACAATCTTTCATTATATAATTACCATGTCAGAAATCTTCCACACATTCCAAATATTCTACAGGAATTAATAAAGCTTTCTTCATTTTTTTTCTCCGATACTCAGTCTTATCCTGGACTTGGACATTTTTCATAGCATGAAAGTACAAACTGCTGGATTTTAAAAACTTATCTACTGGGGAAATGTGCTGTGTAGGGAACGTATTAAACAATTCAGTCTATGTTTGGAAAAGAAATACAGATTCATCACAACGAGGAAGGATGTTCAAGAGTATCCTGAAAAAACAGCCGGTATTCAAGCCAAAGGACAGGATGAAGTGGGCACAACAGTATAAAGCTGACAAGCAGATTTAACTGACAGTGACAGAAAGAATTGGAAGCTGCCAAAGCCTAAGCTACACTAGGGCTTCTTCAGATACTACACGCACTAAAACTGAAACTAAAAGCACCAATGAGAACATTTTTTCAAACTCTTTCAGATGGGAAAAATCCCAGAAGGCGCAGCAGCAGCGAAATGGAAAATAGAAACTTTGGGAAATGATAGAAAAAGAAACACCTATCAAATATAAGTGAGACTGGAAACAGAGCAAAAAAGGCTGAATTACAGGATTGGACATTTCATGACCTTTCACAGCAGTCCTGCCTGGTATATAAAGCTTTAACATACTTCATCAGAAGACTTCTTTTCCTGTTAATACTGCTCGTTGCAAGAGAGCTCAAAGCCATTCATTTAAACACAGTTTTTGCAAGGCAGTGTCCCAGAGGGTGTGGCCCAGTCTCCTGGGAATAGCATTTGTCAGTCCTGGAGAACCAGCAGAGGGAGCACATTAGCAATTAAACATGGTTTTCTTGTGTTTGTGCCTAAACAATGAGATTTTTTGGTTGGGTTTTTTGTTGTCATTTTGTTTTTATTCTCAGCATTCCTCTCTGTCACTAATGTCTGTGACTCACTTAGCTATCAAATTGCTCGGAGTTTATGAGCCAAAGCCATGGAGAATAACAGGCTCCACGTCCACCCCCCCATAAAACAACAGTGGACATAAGCTTTTACCTAGATGTCTTTCTTTGCTCTCTCCCCCTATCAACCTCATCTTACCCATTCCTGACATCCTGCCCATGAAATCTTATGTTGCCACATGACGATTGCTCTCAAATTCCTGCACTGTGACCACTAACTTTCTAGCCAGAGAGAAAGGCATATGGATCTCTAGGGAGGAAAGATAAATCAATAATTAACTTTCAGTCAGCTGAAGGGACAACTCTGAAGTCCATAAGGCAACTTTCCCAGCCCTGCTTTTGTATCCTCAAGGGACTGATTGCTCTTCCAGCTATTGATGATTTTAGAAGGAAGATATTAGAAAGCCTGTCTTTTAGCTGGAGAAAAAAAAAAAAAAAACACCAAAAAACCAACACACAACGACAACAAAAAACACCCAAACCCAACCCAAAAGCAAAAAACATCAGTGGACCAATTTCCATGCTGTATTTACCTCAGAATCAAATGGCACACTATACTTGCCTGCATTTTTAGCTCTACAACAATCCCAAGATAAATTTACTACAGAAGCGTAACATTAAGAGGTCATCTACAGGTGTGACTTACAAAATGGCATCACTTCTGCCCTGCAAAGGATTTTTCATGGGTGCACTGCAGAGGGTCAGAAGCATTGTCCTTTCAGGTTTCCTTTCCTCTTTGCTGTGGTTACCAACTGTCTTTAACACAGACTTTGATAACCACCAATTCGATACTAGCTCAAACATTCAGGAAGACCATATGGGTTTTGGTTCACCCTTTGCACCGTCACTTATACTTGTGCAAACGGACATAATATGCTACCTAGGGGTCCATGTCCACTCAGTTCAGAAAAGCACACGGAAAGGCAGATGGCACGAGGCACTGAAGGATGAAGACCTGAAGACACTGCCAGTGTTTGAATTAGGTAGGACTGGTTTCTGCTAGAATACCTATCTTTCATAAAAGATGCTGAGGAGCAGTACCTGATAACAAGTACAGCACAAGCTGCAAATCTGCCCTCCATGGGGCTGGCCAGGCAGGTTGTTGCTGATGGGAAGAGACCACCTCCTGGCACGAAAGGATTTCAGCCTTTGTGCTCGCTTCGTCTATGGCCTTTCTTCCCAGAGTGCCACCTAGTGCCAACTCGGTCAGCAGCTCGCTTTTCTGCGAGGGGGACACCTGCCCCATCAAGAAACAGGCTGGGGCCCTCCACACTCATTTCACCAAAGCTAAACCCCAGCTGTCAGAGGGACAGTAGTTGTTTCTTTAAAGACAGCTTTATCCTATTAGCCCCATTTCCCACTCCTGTATTTTAACTGCTTCAAGATACACAGTCTTCACTGCACGTGATAAAAACTGAACTTTTTTCTTCTTGCAAACCTCTGGGATGCGTAGCCACCCTCCCCATGGCACCGACAGCCCTGGCTGCCCCAGCGCCTATGGACGAAGGCGACGGTGTGCGTCCCCATGCCACCAGTGACTATTTCAGAAGACCTGTCCGCAAAGAGAA